>NW_025534678.1:120000-130000 GCF_020615455.1 Coregonus clupeaformis
TTCTTTGCTGGCTTTTCTCCCACTTCTTATGGAGACTCTTTGGGTAGGCTCGCTTAATATTAATGGCGCCAGAGATGCGGGAAAGAGGAGTGTGTTGGGTGAATATGTAAAACAAAAAAAAGTACAAGTGTTGTTTCTGCAGGAGACGCATAGCGATGTGGTGAATGAAGTTGATTGGGGGCTCTGGTGGAAATGGGCAAGTGTGCTGAGCCATGGAACAAATGTTAGTGCAGGGGTGGCAGTCCTTTTTGTACCGGGTCTGTCTGTAAAAATGTGCTCCTCAAAAGAGGTGTGTACAGGTAGACTGCTTGTAGTAAAGGCAGAAATTAACAACAGGGGTTTTGTCTTTATAAATGTGTATGCGCCCAACACAGGGAGAGAGAGGGGGGTTCTATTTGGGTGTCTTAGAAAGGAACTCTCACAGGTAGCGCAAGAGGAGACGCTGGTGGTCGGCGGGGACTGGAACTGTACGATGGATTTTACGAAAGACAGAAATGGGGAGGAGCCTCATTCAGGCTCAGTGGGGGTGTTAAGGGACATTATTAATCAATTTGACCTAGTTGATGTTTGGAGAACTAGACATCCCAACACAAGACAATATACGTGGGTGAAGGTATTTGGGGCTAGGGTGAGTGCAGCCCGGCTTGATCGATTGTACATGTCCAGGAATCAGAGCAATAGGTTGTTGGGCGCTACCATTCTCCCGGTGGGTTTTTCGGATCATCACATAACCATGGCTCGGCTGTCTATTTCACCAGGGCCTCGGCAGGCATCCTATTGGAAGTTTAATGTAAAGCTCTTACAAGATGCCACTTTTTGCTCAGGTTTCCAGACTTTTTGGGAAAGGTGGGGGCAGAGAAGAGAGGAGTATGAGTCTCTGAGTCAATGGTGGGATGTGGGAAAAGTCCAAATTCGGCTTTTCTGCCAACAGTATACAGCTCTGTCATCCTCAGAGGCTAGGAGAGTATTGGGGGAACTCGAACGTAGTATTAGTGAGATGGAGGTAGAGCTGGTGGGGCAAGGCAATGTAGGCCTCCAGGCTAATCTAGCTGAACTACGTAGGGACCTGGGCAGTTTTTTCCAGGTTAAAGCAAAGGGAGCACTTGTAAGAGCTAGGTTCTCCATGCTCAAGGAGATGGATGCTCCCAGCTCCTTCTTCTTTGGTTTGGAAAGACAGAGCGGTGAAGCCAAGGGTATGCATTGTCTACGGCTTTTGGATGGGCGGGTGACCTCTGTGGTGGGGGAGATGCGGGAGCGGACTGTGGAGTTTTACACTGAATTGTATAAGGCAGAACTGTGTGATCCTATGTGTGCTCAGGTTTTGTTTGCCGAACTCCCTAAGCTCTCTCTGGTACAAAGGGATGAAATGGACATTCCCCTGTTGTCCCATGAACTGGCAGAGGCCGTAACCCAGATGTCCCCGGCCGTGCACCGGGGTCGATGGACTCCCAGTGGAGTTTTATAAAAAATTCTGGGGAATAATTGGACTGGACTTCTTTCGCGTGTTGCGTGAATGCGTCGGGGTAGGAGAGTTGCCGATGAGCTGCCGTCGGGCGGCTCTGACTCTCCTGCCCAAAAAAGGGGACTTGTGTGAACTTAAGAACTGGAGGCCTGTGGCATTGCTCTGTGCGGACTACAAGATATTTGCCAAGGTCCTCGCTAACAGACTAAATTCCCATCTGGACTCTATAGTACACAAGGACCAGACATATTGTGTACCGGGACGCTCAATCACGGACAACTTGTTCTTAATCAGGGACATGTTGGACTTGTCGAGAAGTTCTAATGTGACCTTTGGTCTGGTCTCTTTAGATCAAGAGAAGGCTTTTGATAGAGTGGACCATGAGTATCTGTTTAATGTGATGTCTGTGTTTGGGTTTGGGGAAAGGTTTTTGGCCTATGTGAAGATGTTGTATGCTGGGGCATCATGTATGGTTAAGGTGGGAGGGGGCTCAGTAGGCCAGTCTGGGTGAGGCGGGGCATTAGACAAGGATGCCCTCTATCAGGGCAGTTATATACACTAGCCATTGAACCTTTTTTGGGCCTGCTACGCAGGAGACTGAAGGGAGTGTGCTGGACAGGCATAGCAGTGTCAGCGTATGCAGATGACGTTTCTGTGATGGTCAGGGATGGTCAGGATATGCAGGCACTAGAGAATAGTCTGAAGGTGTACGAGGGAGCTTCGTCAGCTAAGGTAAACTGGGGAAAGAGCAAAGCTCTGCTATGTGGGGCATGGGGGGATAGGGCCCCTCCTCTGCTTCCAGGGGGGTTGCAGTGGGGTTGTGAAGGGCTTAAAATATTGGGGGTGTACCTGGGCTCGGAGAGGTGGGTCAGGAAGAACTGGGAGGGGCTGTCACAGGCAGTGGTGTCAAGACTGGCCAGGTGGAGGTGGCTCCTGTCCCAAGTGTCATATAGAGGGAGGGTGCTGATAATCAACAACCTGGTGGCATCTTCCCTGTGGCATAAACTGGCTGTCCTCAACCCCCCGCCGGGCTGCTCGCAGACCTGCAACGCAAGCTGGTGGATTTCTTCTGGTCGGGCCATCACTGGCTGAGGGCGGCAGTGTTGTATATGTCCGTAAATGAAGGAGGACAGGGCCTGGTGGAACTGGAGAGCAGGGTGGCTGCATTCCGACTAAAGGCGGCACAGAGACTGCTGTACCATACTGATGTCGGATGGAGGGAGCCAGCATGCGCGCTGCTGAGGAGAGCTGGCGGATTAGGGTTGGACCGGCAGCTATTCCTCATGAGGCTGGAGGGGCTGAGTATAGCAGGACTCTCTGATTTTTACTCTGCGGTGCTGAGGGCCTGGCAGCTACTAAGGCCCACACGAAAAGGGGTGTGGAGCCTGGGCTGTGGGTGTGGGAGGAGCCTATCTTCCACAACCCAGTCATCCTTTTGAGATCGGGTTCAGTCAGCCACCCTGAAGAGGCGACTGATGGCAGCGGGATTACTAAGGCTGGGTGACCTGCGACTGCTGGGAGAGGATGGATGGAAAACCCCAGAAGTCCTAGCAAAACAAACAGGACTAACGTCTCTTAGGCTGCTGGAGAGATTCCTGGGGAAGTCCAGGAGGCACTGTCTGAGCCGGTAAGGGGGTGTTTGAGCAGCCAAAGGGGGAGGGGCCACCAATGTTTCCGCCACTGCACGTGACGGCAGAGACTGGGGACTGGCAAGGGGGTCTGGAGGACTTGTTAGATTTTAACACTCCGAGCCTGGGGGAGTTTGAGGGGTGGGAGGTAAAGCCCTCTACAACCTCTGCATTAAGGTAAGGAACATTAGGAGCCTAACAGGAGTGAAGGCACATCAGTGGCAGGGGGCATGTGGAGCGGAGAGTATGGTTGGTTTTAGATGGAGGGGGCTCTACAAACTCCCAGTACCAAAGAGGTCAGGGGACCTCCAGTGGAGGGTTTTACATGGAGCCCTGGCCACTAACAGCTGGTTAGCACGGGTTGAACCGGGAGTCAGACAGGGGTGTCCTTTCTGTGTCATGAGTGAAACTGTGAATCATGTGTTTTCTGTGTGCGCCAGGTTACTGCTTTTAATGTCTCAGTTGGAATGTCTGTGTGAGAGGTTGGGGGTGGGTTTTACTGTCGGGATGTTTATAATGGGGTACAGGTATTCAAATAAGGAAAAGGAAAAATGTGTGTTGTTGAATTTTCTGTTTGCTCAGTCAAAGTTAGCTATTTGGCTAACAAGGAGGAACAGGGTCAAAGGTGGGGGGATAACAGACCCTTTACTATTATTTAATGGGATGGTCTCTGCGCGCCTTAGGGTGGAATTTGAGTTTTATAAAATGATAAAAAGTGTGGAGAGGTTTCAAGAAATATGGTGTGTGGGGGGGGGGCTGTCTGTATAGCTGAGGAAGATTGTCTGGATATACGGTTGTAGAGTTGGTGAGGTTTGGGTTATTGTGATGTGTGGTGTTGTTTTTGTAACATGGGGTAGAGGAAAAGGTGAGTATGCAGTACAGGGGATATTGGTAATATGTTTACTTTATTTTAAGGGGTGGGGGGTGGGGTGAGGTTTTAATTAGATGAGGATGTACCATTAAAGAAAGACAAAAAGTCAAAAGTCTCTCTCTCTCTCTCTCTCTTTCACTGTCCCTCCTTCCCTCTTTCCCTCTCTGTCTCCCTGTCTCACTGTCCCCCACGTCCCCCCCCCCCTCTCTCTACCTCTCCCCCTCTCTCACTGTCCCCCAACTCTCTCTCAATTCAATTTAAGGGCTTTATTGGCATGGAAAACGTATGTTAACGTTGCCAAATCAAGTGAAGTAGATAGTAAACAAAAGTGAAATAAACAATAAATATTAACAGTAAACATTACACTCAGAAGTTTCAAAAGAATAAAGACATTTCAAATGTCATATTGTGTCTATATACAGTGTTGTAACAATGTGCAAATAGTTAATGGGAAAATAAATAAACATAAATATGGGTTGTATTTACAATGGTGTTTGTTCTTCACTGGTTGGCCTTTTCTTGTGGCAACAGGTCACAAATATTGCAGCTGTGATGGCACACTGTGGTATTTCACCCAGTAGATAAGGGAGTCTATCAAAATTGGGTTTGTTTTCAAATTATTTGTAGATCTCTGTAATCTGAGGGAAATATGTGTCTCTAATATGGTCATACATTTGGCAGGAGGTTAGGAAGTGCAGCTCAGTTTCCACCTCATTTTGTGGGCAGTCTGCACATAGCCTGTCTTCTCTTGAGAGCCAGGTCTGCCTACAGCGGCCTTTCTCAATAGCAAGGCTATGCTCACTGAGTCTGTACATAGTCAAAGATTTACTTAAGTTTGGGTCAGTCACAGTGGTCAGGTATTCTGCCAGTGTGTACTCTCTGTTTAGGGCCAAATAGCATTCTAGTTTGCTCTGTTTTTTTGTTAATTCTTTCCAATGTGTCAAGTAATTCTCTTTTTGTTTTCTCATGATTTGGTTGGGTCTAATTGTGTTGTTGTTGTTGTCCTGGGGCTGTGTGGGGTCTGTTTGTGTTTGTGAACAGAGCCCCAGGACAAGCTTACTTAGGGGACACTTCTCCAAGTTAATCTCTCTTTAGGTGATGGCTTTGTTATGGAAGGTTTGGGAATCACTTCCTTTTAAGTGGTTATAGATTTTAAAGGCTCTTTTCTGGATTTTGATCATTAGCAGGTATCGGCCTAATTCTGCTCTGCATGCATTATTTTGTAATTTTTCGTTGTACACAGAGGATATTTTTGCAGAATTCTGCATGCAGAGTCTCAATTTGATGTTATCCCATTTTGTGAATTCTTGGTTGGTGAGTGGATCCCAGACCTCACAACCATAAAGGGAAATGGGTTCTATAACTGATTCAAGTATTTTTAGCCAGATCCTAATTGGTACGTCGAATTTGATGTTCCTTTTGATAGCATAGAAGGCCCTTCTTGCCTTTCAGATCGTTCACAGCTTTGTGGAAGTTACCTGTGGTTTAGGCCGAGGTATGTATAGTTTTTTGTGTGCTCTAGGGCAACGGTGTCTAGATGGAATTTGTATTTGTGGTCCTGGCAACTGGACCTTTTTTGGAAAACCATTATTTTTGTCTTACTGAGATTTACTGTCAGGGCCCAGGTCTGACAGAATCTGTGCAGAAGATCTAGGTGCTGCTGTAGGCCCTCCTTGGTTGGTGACAGAAGCACCAGATCATCAGCAAACAGTAGATATTTGACTTTAGATTCTAGTAGGGTGAGGCCGGGTGCTGCAGACTGTTCTAGTGCTCTCGCCAATTCGTTGATATATATGTTGAAGAGGGTGTGGCTTAAACTGCATCCCTGTCTCACCCCACGGCCCAGAGGAAAGAAATGTGTGTGTTTTTTGCCAATTTTAACCGCACACTTGTTGTTTGTGTACATGGATTTTATAATGTCGTACCCCACTTTCCATCAATTTGTATAGCAGAACCTCATTCCAAAGTGAGTCAAAAGCTTTTTTGAAATCAACAAAGCATGAGAAGACTTTGCCTTTGTTTTGGTTTGTTAGTTTGTCAATTAGGGTGTGCAGGGTGAATACGTGATCTGTCGTACGGTAATTTGGTAAAAAGCCAATTTGACATTTGATCAGTACATTGTTTTCACTGAAGAAATGAACTAGTCTGCTGTTAATGATAATGCAGAGGATTTCCCCAATGTTGCTGTATCCCACGGTAGTTATTGGGGTCAAATCTGTCTCCACTTTTGTGGATTGGGGTGATCAGTCCTTGGTTCCAAATATTGGGGAAGATGCCAGAGCTAAGGATGATGTTAAAGAGATTAAGTATAGCCAATTGGAATTTGTGGTCTGTATATTTTATCATTTCATTGAGGATACCATCAACACCACAGGCCTTTTTGGGATGGAGGGTTTGTATTTTGTCCTGTAGTCCATTCAATGTAATTGGAGAATCCAGTGGGTTCTTGGAGTCTTTAATAGTTGATTCTAAGGTTTGTATTTGATCATGTATATTTTTTTACTGTTTGTTCATTGTTATAGGGCCAAAAATATTGGAGAAGTGGTTTACCCATACATCTCCGTTTTGCATAGACAGTTCTTCGTGTTGTTGTTTGTTTAGCGTTTTCCAATTTTTCCAGAAGTGGTTCGAGTCTATGGATTCTTCAATTACGTTGAGCTGATTTCTGACATGCTGTTCCTTCTTTTTCCGTAGTGTATTTCTGTATTGTTTTAGTGATTCACCATAGTGAAGGCGTAGGCTCAGGTTTTCTGTGTCTCTATGTTTTTGGTTGGATAGGTTTCTCAATTTCTTTTTTTAGGTTTTTGCATTCTTCATCAAACCATTTGTCGTTGTTGTTACTTTTCTTCGGTTTTCTGTTAGAGATTTTTAGATTTGATAGGGAAGCTGAGAGGTCAAATATACTGTTTAGGTTTTCTACTGCCAAGTTTACACCTTCACTATTACAGTGGAACTTTTTGTCCAGGAAGTTGTCTAAAAGGGATTGAATTTGTTGTTGCCTAATAGTTTTTTGGTAGGTTTTGACACTACTTTCCTTCCATCTACAGTCGTGGTCAAAAGTTTTGAGAATGACACAAATACTATTTGTCACAAAGTCTGCTGTCTCAATTTTGATGATGACAATTTGCATATACTCTAGAATGTCATGAAGAGTGATCAGATGAATTGCAATTAATTGCAAAGTCCCTCTTTGCCAAAAAAAAACATTTCCACTGCATTTCAGCCCTACCACAAAAGGACCAGCTGCCATCATGTCAATGATTCTCTCGTTAACACTGGTGAGAGTGTTGACAAGGGCTGGAGATCACTCTGTCATGCTGATTGAGTTAGAATAACAGACTGGAAGCTTTAAAAGGAGGGTGGTGCTTGAAATCATTGTTTTTCCTCTGTTAACCATGGTTACCTGCAAGGAAACAGTGCCGTCATCATTGATTTGCACAAAAAGGCCTTCACAGGCAAGGATATTGCTGCTAGTAAGATTGCACCTAAATCAACCATTTATCGGATCATCAAGAACTTCAAGGAGAGAGGTTCAATTGTTGTGAAGAAGGCTTCAGGGCGCCCAAGAAAGTCAAGCAAGCGCCAGGACCGTCTCCTTAAGTTGATTTAGCTGCGGGATCGGGGCACCACCAGTGCAGAGCTTGCTCGAGGAAGCGAGGAAGCCACTTCTGTCCAGGAAAAACATCAGGGACTGACTGATATTCTGCAAAAGGTACAGGGATTGGACTGCTGAGGACTGGGGTAAAGTCATTTTCTCTGATGAATCCCCTTTCCGAATATTTGGGGCAGCCAGAAAAAAGCTTGTCCGGAGAAGACAAGGTGAGCGCTACCATCAGTCCTGTGTCATGCCAACAGTAAAGCATCCTGAGACCATTCATGTGTGGGGTTGCTTCTCAGCCAAGGGAGTGGGCTCAATCACAATGTTGCCTAAGAACACAGCCATGAATAAAGAATGGTACCAACACATCCTCCGAGAGCAACTTCTCCCAACCATCCAAGAACAGTTTGGTGACGACCAATGCCTTTTCCAGCATGATGGAGCACCGTGCCATAAGGCAAAAGTGATAACTAAGTGGCTCGGGGAACAAAACATAGACATTTTGGGTCCATGGCCAGGAAACTCCCCAGACCTTAATCCCATTGAGAACTTGTGGATGATCCTCAAGAGACGGGTGGACAAACAAAAACCCATAAATTCTGACAAACTCCAAGCATTGATTATGCAAGAATGGGCTGCCATCAGTCAGGATGTGGCCCAGAAGTTAATTGACAGCATGCCAGGGCGGATTGCAGAGGTCTTGAAAAAGAAGGGTCAACACTGCAAATATTGACTCTTTGCATAAACTGAATGTAATTGTCAATAAAAGCCTTTGAGACGTATGGAATGCTTGTAATTAGACTTCAGTATACCATAGTAACATCTGACAAAAATATCACATAACACTGAAGCAGCGAACTTTGTGAAGACCAATACTTGTGTCATTCTCAAAACTTTTGACCAGGACTGTACAGCATTTCTTAATATTATTCAGTTCCTTTGGCTTTGATGCCTCATGATTGAGTATTGCTCTGTTCAAGTAGACTTTGCTTTTGCTGTGATCTGATAGGGGTGTCAGTGGGCTGACTGAATGCTCTGAGAGACTCTGGGTTGAGGTCAGTGATAAAGTAGTCTACAGTACTACTGCCAAGAGATGAGCAATAGGTGTACCTACCATAGGAGTCCCCTCGAAGCCTACCATTGACTATGTACATACCCAGCGTGCGACAGAGCTGCAGGAGTTGTGACCCGTTTTTGTTGGTTATGTTGTCATAGTTGTGCCTAGGGGTGCATATGGGGGAGGGAATGCTGTCACCTCCAGGTTGGTGTTTGTCCCCCTGTGTGCTGAGGGTGTCAGGTTATTGTCCAGTTCTGGCATTTAGGTCGACACAGACTAGTACATGTCCCTGGGTTTGGAAATTATTGATTTCCCCCACCAGGATGGAGAAGCTATCTTCATTAAAGTATGAGGATTCTAGTGGGGGGATATAGGTAGCACACAGGAGGACATTTTTCTCTGTTGAGATAATTTCCTTTTGAATTTCTAGCCAAATGTAAAAGGTTCCTGTTTTGATTAATTTAATAGAGTGAGTTAGGTCTGCTCTCCCGCAGGTCTGGGAGAGTTAGGTCTGCTCTCCCGCAAGTCTGGGAGAGTGTCTCGCTGGTCTGGGCGGGGTGTCTGTTGATCTGTTGCTCCTGTGTGATGAGTTGGGTCTGCGATTGAGGGCGATATCATTTAGTGTCCAGGCGAAGGTGGGCACTGCTGCCTTGTATAGGTGGACCTGGTCATAAAGGCTGTTCAAGTCCAGGGTGGAGTGGTGGGCCAGGTAGACATTTGGTTTTGAGGCATAGTCACTTCAAATACTTGCGCTTACCTGCTGTATTGCACCAGGGTGGAAGTCTTTTCGTGGTAGCAGGGTGGAGATAACCACTTGTGCGTTGGGGAAAGTAGAAGCTTTTTCTATCACTCCCTTGAGTGCTGTGGCCACCCTTTCCTGCTGTGTTCTCAGGTCGTTTGTGCCTGTGCGTATTATTATGTGGCTGGGTGATCCTAGTTGGTCCTCAGACAGAAGGTCTAGGGCGCGCTGGATGTTTGGACACCAGAGTTTAGACACTGTGTATTTGGGAAAAAGTTTATTTTCTTGTATGTATTGTCCGTTTGAGTCCATATGGAGTACAATCTGTGGCTTGTGTATGTCCTCAGTGGGTGTGGGGGGGTCGTCAGGAGGGCTATCAGGGTGGCTGACAGGGGGGGTGCTCAGAGGGGGTGGGATCCCCTGGGCTTGGGGTTCTTCATTTGTTTGTCTGGCTGTGATGTCGAGGCTATGGTCAGGGTCTAGGGTATATGGTTCTGCTGCGGTGTCGAGACTTTGGTCAGGATCTGAGGTGGGCTGTTCTGCTGGCTTCTCTGTGGGGGTGGCCAGCTCTCTAATGGGTTGTTCTCTGTCACCCGTCATCGTTCTCACCTTCTCCTCCAGCACTCTGATCCTCTCCTCTAGTGC
>NW_025534678.1:135000-152500 GCF_020615455.1 Coregonus clupeaformis
AGCTACATCTATGGGCTTTTATATAGCTAGCTACATCTATGGGCTTTTATATAGCTAGCTACATCTATGGGCTTTTATATAGCTAGCTACATCTATGGGCTTTTATATAGCTAGCTACATCTATGGGCTTTATATAGCTAGCTACATCTGTGGGCTTTATATAGCTAGCTACATCTATGGGCTTTTATATAGCTAGCTACATCTATGGGTTTTATATAGCTAGCTACATCTATGGGCTTTATATAGCTAGCTACATCTATGGGCTTTTATATAGCTAGCTACATCTATGGGCTTTATATAGCTAGCTACATCTATGGGCTTTTATATAGCTAGCTACATCTATGGGCTTTTATATAGCTAGCTACATCTATGGGTTTTATATAGCTAGCTACATCTATGGGCTTTTATATAGCTAGCTACATCTATGGGCTTTATATAGCTAGCTACATCTATGGGCTTTTATATAGCTAGCTACATCTATGGGCTTTATATAGCTAGCTACATCTGTGGGCTTTATATAGCTAGCTACATCTATGGGCTTCATATAGCTAGCTGAAAGAAGAGCGGTCCTCTGTAGCTCAGCTGGTAGAGCACGGCGCTTTTAACGCCAAGGTAGTGGGTTCGATCCCCGGGACCACCCATACACAAAAAAAATGTATGCACGCATGACTGTAAGTCGCTTTGGATAAAAGCGTCTGCTAAATGGCATATTATTATTATTATTACATCTATGGGCTTTATATAGCTAGCTACATCTATGGGCTTTATATAGCTAGCTACATCTATGGGCTTTTATGTTTTTCTGTTGTGCGTAATGTGCAGTAGCCTTTATCATATACACTGTACAATATATGTACAAATGTAAGTGGACACCCCTTCAAATTAGTGGATTCGGCTATTTCAGCCACACCCGTTGCTGACAGGTGTATAAAATCGAGCACACAGCCATGCATTCTCCATAGACAAACATTGGCAGTAGAATGGCCCGTACTGAAGAGCTCAGTGACTTTCAACGTGGCACCGTCATAGGATGCCACCTTTCCAACAAGTCAGTTCGTCCAATTTCTGCCCTGCTAGAGCTGCCCCGGTCAACTGTAAGTGCTGTTATTGTGAAGTGGAAACGTCTAGGAGCAACAGTGGCTCAGCCGCAAAGTGGTAGGCCACACAAGCTCATAGAACGGGATCTACGAGTACTGAAGCACGTAGCATGTAACAATCGTCTGTCCTCGGTTGCAACACTCACTACCGAGTTCCAAACTGCCTCTGGAAGCAACATCAGCACAAGAACTGTTTGTCGGGAGCTTAATGAAATGGGTTTCCATGGCCAAGAAGCCACAAACAAGCCTAAGATCACCATGCGCAATGCCAAGCTTCGGCTGGAGTGGTGTAAAGCTCGCCGCCATTGGAGCAGTGGAAACGCGTTCTCTGGAATTATGAATCACGTTTCACCATCTTGCAGTCCGACAGACAAATCTGTGTTTGACGGATGCCAGGAGAAAGCTACCTGCCCCAATGCATAGTGCCAACTGTAAAGTTTGGTGGAGGAGGAATAATGGTCTGGGCTGTTTTTCATGGTTCGGGCTAGGCCCCTTAGTTCCAGTGAAGGGAAATCTTAACGCAACAGCATACAATGACGTTCTAGATGATTCTGTGCTTCCAACTTTGTGGCAACAGTTGGGGAAGACCCTTTCCTGGTTCAGCATGACGATGCCCCTGTGCACAAAGTGAGGTCCATATAGAAATGGTTTGTCGAGATCGGTGTGGAAGAACTTGACTGGCCCTTCACAGAGCCCTGACCTCAACCCCATCGAACACCTTTGGAATGAATTGGAACGCCGACTGCGAGCCAGGCCTAATCGCCTAACATCAGTGCCCGACCTCACTAATGCTCTTGTGGCTGAACGGAAGCAAGTCCCCACAGCAATGTTCCAATATCTAGTGGAAAGCCTTACCAGAAGAGTGGAGGCTGTTATAGCAGCAAAGGGGGGACCAACTCCATATTAATGCCCATGATTTTGAAATGAGATGTTCGACGAGCAGGTGTCCACATACTTTTGGTCATGTAGTGTATGTATTGGATAACAACACAATCTGGGCTTTTTTTTGGGCTTGGGCTCATTAAATATCGTTAATGTAGGGCTCATAAAATATATTTAATATATGGCTCAACAGGCTCAGGTAGCATCAGGTTTTAATTTTCATGCTGATCAAAGCTCTAATCAAATCCAAACATATGTAATTTATATGGTTTATAACCGGGAGAGAAAAGTGATTTATTCTCGGGATGGAACATTTGTAGAATACCGGGAAAATATTCAGCCCTAGTAGAGACACACTCACAGGGCAATAAATATACAACAAGTTTCATTTATTTACCCAAGAGAGCATATAGCTAGCTACATCTATGGGCTTTATATAGCTAGCTACATCTATGGGCTTTATATAGCTAGCTACATCTATGGGCTTTATATAGCTAGCTACATCTATGGGCTTTTATATAGCTAGCTACATCTATGGGCTTTATATAGCTAGCTACATCTATGGGCTTTATATAGCTAGCTACATCTATGGGCTTACTCAGATAGTCCATGTAGCTATTCTGTTAGCTATTCATCAGTCTTATTGCTTGTGGATAGAAGCTGTTCAGGAGCCTGTTGGTGCCAGACTTGGTTCTCTAGCATTGGGAAGGACGCGCCACACCAGCACATACAGCCTGCATCAGCTGGTGAGCTGCAAGGGGGATTATGGGTGGGCAGGCAGGCGCCGCTCTGGCTCCGCCTCCGATCATAGGCTACACAAGGCGCAAGAGACTCTCTTGCTTCCCCATAACCACCAGTCTCCAGCCTACTATTTAGCTTTGCCTGGTTAAGAAACACAAACTGCTTTACGAAATTGAAAACAATACTAGCATTGAGTTTAATACAACAACAGTCGAGCTGTTTGTCTCTCTCTCCCCTTGAATGTGTCCTCTCGCTCTACCCTCCTCCCACTTCCCCCCTGCATCCCGTAGCCAGGTTCTGACAAGTCTCCCTTTAGTTTTCACTCTGCAATAAAAACCTACACAAATATCAATGGCCGATTACAATAAAAAGTATCTGAGAGCCAGACTTACCATCCATTTACAAAGTAAATAAGAAACACAGGAGGAGAATGTGAGGTAGTGATGAGTAATAAATTATTCTTATTTTTTTTTTCATGAGGTTGTGGCGATATACTGCCATCTGGTGGTGACTAGAAACAATTGCATAATAAGGCCTATTATAAATTGATGGACTCGTGACTTGACTCGTGACTCGACTTGGACTTCAGCCATAGGGACTGAATTAAGATATAAAGATGTAGTTGCCAGATTGGCCTGAATTAAGACATGAAGATGTAGTTGCCAGATTGGCATGAATTAAGATATGAAGATGTAGTTGCCAGATTGGCCTGAATTAAGATATGAAGATGTAGTTGCCAGATTGGCCTGAATTAAGATATGAAGATGTAACTGCCAGATGGGCCTGAATTAAGATATAAAGATGTAGTTGCCAGATTGGCCTGAATTAAGATATAAAGATGTAGTTCCCAGATTGGCCTGAATTAAGATATGAAGATGTAGTTGCCAGATTGGCCTGAATTAAGATATGAAGATGTAGGTTTGGAAGAGTTTTACTGTAAATCAAGTTTCAAGTTTTATTTGTCACATGCACAAGTACAGTGAAATGCTTAACTTGTGAGCCCTAAAATCAGCTTGCTGTGGATTTCTGCATAAGGAATTAATGCTCAACAGCAGGTGAAAATGCTATAGAGTTCCACCCGCATGTTCCCTCAGGCACACTCACTGGGCTGCTACCCAGAAGAGTCATGCCCATAGGGGGCAAAAGGGCAAAGAGCATCCCATGTTAATCCAGAGCATCCCAAACATGCTCAATGGGTGAAATGTCTGGTGAGTATGCAGGCCATGGAAGAACTGGGACATTTTCAGCTTCCAGGAATTGTTTACAGATCCTTGCGACATGGGGCCGTGCATTATCATGCTGAAACATGAGGTGATGGCGGTGGATGAATGGCACGACAATGGGTCTCAGGATCTCATCACGGTTTCTCTGTGCATTCAAATTGCCATCGATAAAATGCAATTGTGTTTGTTATCCGTAGCTTATGCCTGCCCATACCATAACCCCACCGCCACCATGGGGCACTCTGTTCACAACGTTGACATCAGCAAACCGCTCGCCCATACTGTCTGCCATCTGCCCGGTAGAGTTGAAACCGGGATTCATCCGTGAAGAGCACACTTCTCCAGCGTGCCAGTGGCCATCAAAGGTGAGCATTTGCCCACTGAAGTCGGTTACGACGCCGAACTGCAGTCAGGGTCAAGACCCTGGTGAGGATGACGAGCACGCAGATGAACTTCCCTGAGACTATTTCTGACAGTTTGTGCAGAAATTATTTGGTTGTGCAAACCCACAGTTTCATCATCTGTCCAGGTGGCTGGTTTTCAGACGATCCCGCAGGTGAAGAATCCAGATGTGGAGGTCCTGGGCTGGCGTGGTTACACGTGGTCTGCGTTTGTGAGGCCGGTTGGACGTACTGCCAAGTTCTCTAAAAGGACGTTGGAGGCGGCTTATGGTAGAGAAATTAACATTCAATTCTCTGGCAACGGCTCTGGTGGACATTCCTGCAGTCAGCATGCCAATTGCACTCTGTGACATTGTGTTGTGTGACAAAACTGTACATTTTAGAGTGGCCTTTTATTTTCCCCAGCACAAGGTGCACCTGGTTAATGATCACGCTATCTAATCAGCTTCTTGATAGACCACACCTGTCAGGTGGATGGATTATCTTGGCAAAGGACAAATGCTCACTAACAGGGATGTAAACACACAAGCTTTTTGTGTGTATGGAAAATTTAGGGGATCTTTTATTTCAGCCCATGTAACATGGGACCAACACTTTACATGTAGCGTTTATATTTTTGTTCAGTATATACAGTGCCTTGCAAAAGTATTCATCCCCCTTGGCATTTTTCCGATTTTGTTGCATGACAACCTGTAATTTAAATGGATTTCATGTAATGGACATACACAAAATAGTCGAAATTGGTGAAGTGAAATTAAAAAAAGAACTTGTTTAAAAAAAAAAAAAAGATAATAAATAACGGAAAACTGGTGAGTGCATATGTATTCACCCCCTTTGCTATGAAGCCCCTAAATAAGAGCTGGTGCAACCAATTACCTTCAGAAGTCACATAATTAGTTAAATAAAGTCCACCTGTATGCAATATTATTTTATTTATTTTTGGTCATTTAGCAATATAAGTGTCACATGATCTCAGTGTATATATACACCTGTTCTGAAAGGCCCCAGAGTCTGCAACACCACTAAGCAAGGGGCACCACCAAGCAAGCGGCACCATGAAGACCAAGGAGCTCTCAAAACAGGTCATGGACAGAGTTGTGGAGAAGTACAGATCAGGGTTGGGTTATAAAAAAAGATCAGACATTTTGAACATCCCACGGAGCACAATTAAATCCATTATAAAAAAAATTGAAATAATATGGCACCACAACAAACCTGCCAAGAGAGGGCCGCCCATCAAAACTCACGGACCAGGCAAGGAGGGCATTAATCAGAGAGGCAACAAAGAGACCAAAGATAACCCTGAAGGAGCTGCAAAGCTCCACATCGGAGATTGGAGTATCTGTCCATAGGACCACTTTAAGCCGTACACTCCACAGAGCTGGGCTTTACGGATGAGTGGCCAGAAAAAAGCCGTTGCTTAAAGAAAAAAATAAGCAAACACGTTTGGTGTTCACCAAAAGCCATGTGGGAGACTCCCCAAACATATGGAAGAAGGTAATCTGGTCAGATGAAACTAAAATTTAGCTTTTTGTCCATCAAGGAAAACGCTATGTCTGGCGCAAACCCAACACCTCTCATCAACCCAAGAACACCATTCCCACAGTGAAGCATGGTGGTGGCAGCATCATGCTGTGGGGATGTTTGTCATCGGCAGGGACTGGGAAAATGGTCAGAATTGAAGGAATGATGGATGGCGCTAAATACAGGGACATTCTTGAGGGAAACCTGTTTCAGTCTTCCAGAGATTTGAGACTGGGACGGAGGTTCACCTTCCAGCAGGAAAATGACCCTAAGAATACTGCTAAAGCAACACTTGAGTGGTTTAAGGGGAAACATTTAAATGTCTTGGAATGGCCTAGTCAAAGCCCAGACCTTAATCCAATTGAGAATCTGTGGTATGATTTAAAGATTGCTGTACACCAGCGGAACCCATCCAACTTGAAGGAGCTGGAACAGTTTTGCCTTGAAGAATGGGCATAAATCCCAGTGGCTAGATGTGCCAAGCTTATAGAAACATACCCCAAGAGACTTGCAGCTGTAATTGCTGCAAAAGGTGGCTCTACAAAGTATTGACTTTGGGGGGGGGTGAATAGTTATGCACGCAAGTTTTCAGTTATTTTGTCTTATTTCTTGTTTGTTTCACAATAAGAAATATTTTGCATCTTCAAAGTGGTAGGCATGTTGTGTAAATCAAATGATACAATCCCCCCAAAAAATCCATTTTAATTCCAGGTTGTAAGGCATCAAAATAGGAAAAATGCAGAGGGGGGTGAATACATTCGCAAGCCACTGTATACCAGTGTGGTGGTTGTACTAAACTCCTAAGGCATTAAAGTTCTTAAAGAATCAATGTGCATCTTTCATTTAAATTACAATTGAACAGATAAAGAGGGATGCTTAGATAACTTGTGCTGAATTTTTATGTGTTTTTTTCTTTTTACATCGAATTAGGCATGATTATGGCTCTAGATTGCAAGAAAAAGCTGTTTCAGGTGTTTGAAAAATTCTAAATTCTCCGACCACCCCCCTTCCATCCTCGTCATTCCATCATACTTAATTTCCCCTCTAGAATAATGAATGATGCCCCTGATGCTTCCCTGTGTGTTCCCTCAGGCACACTGACTGGACTGCTACTGGTTTTAAGAAGGAGATTTAAGAGGACTGTACATATGTGCCAAAGGAGATTATTTCAGTGGCCTAGTTCTACATTGAGTGGTTGGTGGTTGCCATAAGGCTAAGCAGACCTACAAGTGACTGTCTTCAATCGTGTTGAACATGTGCATCTAATGGGAGAAATGGGTTAGATCAGTGTGAAGTGTGATATGAGTATCCACTATTGAAGGATGTACCGGTAACTGCCAAAATAAAGGAAACACTTGAGGAAACAAAGCAGGGTGGGGGTCAAATCAGAAACTGAACCAAATTCCAATTCCACATTAGGAATTCCGGTGTGCTTCCTGAATGGGATGGAATTTTAATTGAATTGACCAAATTGAATTGTGTGTGTGTGTGTGTGTGTGTGTGTGTGTGTGTGTCTGTGTGTGTGTTAATATGAATGTATTTGTATATGAATATATTAGATTAGAACATCTTGTCTGTGACTTATTTTGATTAACTTTTGTGTAGTCTGATATTGAATTAATGGTTTGTGAACAGCCGAAGAGAGAGAGAGAGATACATTTTTAGAGCTGTCTAAGCAGTTGACGTAGCAACACAAAGAAAACAGGATGTCAAAAACAGCTTCTTCTTCCCCTGAGTGCCTCCTGCCTCCTGCCTCCTGCCACCACATGGCCACATATGCTCCTTGATAAATAATACCTTCTTGGCGACAAGCCAAAGCTGAGGTCAGCCGTCTAGCAGGACACACACACACCATGTTCGGACAGGAGGGCAGGAGGCTGTGTTTAATCCGGAGGCCAGCCCGGGCAGCAGTGAAAGGAATGGGCCATAAAACCTAGCAAGTCTGGCTCTCCATGTGGCAAGGGGGCCTAAGTACTCACTGACATGGCTCCAACATCACTGGCTTCCCAGGGAAATAGATAGGGAGGGAGGGAGGGAGGGAGGGAGGGAGGGAGGGAGGGAGAGAGAGGGAGGGAGGGAGGGAGGGAGGGAGGGAGGGAGGGAGGGAGGGAGGGAGGGAGGGAGGGAGGAGGGAGGGAGGGAGGGAGGGAGGGAGGGAGAGAGGGAGGGAGGAGGGAGGGAGGGAGGGAGGGAGGGAGGGAGGGAGGGAGAGAGGGAGGGAGGGAGGGAGGGAGGGAGGGAGGGAGGGAGGGAGGGAGAGAGGGAGGGAGGGAGGGAGGAGGGAGGGAGGGAGGGAGGGAGGGAGGGAGGGAGGAGGGAGGGGAGGGGGAGGGAGGGAGGGAGGGAGGGAGAGAGGGAGGGAGAGAGGGAGGGAGGGAGGGAGGGAGGGAGGGAGGGGGGAGGGAGGGAGGAGGGGGGAGGGAGGGAGGGAGGGAGGGAGAGAGAGAGAGAGAGAGAGGGAGGGAGGGAGGGAGGGAGGGAGGGAGGGAGGGAGGGAGGGAGGGAGGGAGGGAGGGAGGAGGGAGAGAGAGAGAGAGAGAGAGAGAGGGAGGGAGGGAGGGAGGGAGGGAGGGAGGGAGGGAGGGAGAGAGAGAGAGAGGGAGGGAGGGAGGGAGGGAGGGAGGGAGGGAGGGAGAGAGGGAGGGGGGGAGGGAGGGAGGGAGGGAGGTGGTAGACAAAGAAGAGGTGAAGAAACTCACCTCTGACACCGCCTGGTATAGAGGTCCTTAATGGCAGGAAGCTTGTTATACAATGGCGCCGGAGGGGATGGCTGCCGTTTTAAGGGCTCCGAACCAACTGTGCTATTTGGTGTGTTTTTTAGCATTGTTTGTAACTTATGTTGTACATAATGTTGCTGCTACCGTCCCTTATGACCGAAAGAGCTTCTGGATATCAGAACAGCGATTACTCACCTCGAACTGGACAAATATTTTTACTTTAATGAGTCCGACGCGAAGGACGTACTGCTTCTCAGAGACCAGGCCCAAACCCTTGTCATTTTCGTGAAGAAAAGACGGAAATACAGGGGGCGGAGATCAGGGTGCCTTGTTAGAATTCGGAGGCGAGTGGGTAACCCGCCTCTACCATCCGTTCTATTGGCCAACGTGCAATCACTGGAGAATAAACTGGATGAGCGCCGTTCGAGACAATCCTACCAACGGGACATTAAAAACTGTAATATCTTATGTTTCACAGAGTCGTGGCTGAACGACGACACAGATAATATACATTTGGCTGGGTTTTCCGTGCATAGGCAGGACAGAACAGCTACGTCTGGTAAGACAAGGGGTGGGGTTGTGTGTCTACTTGTCAATAACAGCTGGTGCGCGATGTCTAATATTATGGAAGTCTCGAGGTATTGCTCGGCTGAGGTAGAGTACCTCATGATAAACTGTAGACCCACTATTTACCAAGAGAGTTTTCATCTGTACTTTTCGTAGCCGTCTATTTACCACCATAAAACCGAAGCTGGCACTAAGACCGCACTCAATGAGCTGTATAAGGCCATAAGCAAAGAAGAAAATGCTCATCCAGAAGCGGCGCTCCTAGTGGCCAGGTACTTTAAAGCAGGTAAACTTTAATCAGTTTTACCTAATTTCTACAAGCATGTCACATGCGCAACCAGAGGGAAAAAAACTGTAGACCACCTTTACTCCACACACAGAGACGCATACAAAGTTCTCCCTAGCCCTCCATTTGGCAAATCTGACCATAATTATATCCTCCTGATTCCTGCTTACAAGCTAAAACTAAAGCAGGAAGTACTAGTGACTCGCTCAATACGGAAGTGGTCAGATGACGCGGATGCTAAGCTACAGGACTGTTTTGCTAGCACAGACTGGAATATGTTCCGGGATTCATCCAATGGCATTGAGGAGTATACCACCTCAGTCACCGGCTTCATCAATAAGTGCATTGTAGACGTCGTCCCCACAGTGACCGTACGTACATATCCCAACCAGAAGCCATGGATTACAGGCAACATCCGCACCGAGCTAAAGGCTAGAGCTGCCACTTTCAAGGAGCGGGACACTAATCCGGACGTTTATAAGAAATCCCGCTATGCCCTCAGACGAAACATCAAACAGGCAAAGCGTCAATACAGGACTAAGATTGAATCCTACTACACCGTCTCTGACGCTCGTCGGATGTGGCAGGGATGGAAAACTATTACGGACTATAAAGGGAAACCCAGCCGCGAGCTGCCCAGTGACTCGAGCTTACCAGACGAGCTAAATGCCTTTTATGCTCGCTTCGAGGCAAGCAACACTGAAGCATGCATGAGAGCACCAGCTGTTCCGGGCAACTGTGTGATCACGCTCTCCGTAGCCTATGTGAGCAAGACCTTTAAACAGGTCAACATTCACAAGGCCGGATTACCAGGATGTGTACTCAGAGCATGCGTGGACCAACTGGCAAGTGTCTTCATTGACATTTTCAACCTCTCCCTGACCCAGTCTGTTATACCTACATGACCACCATAGTCCCTGTGCCCAAGAAAGCGACAGTAACCTGCCTAAATGACTACCACCCCGTAGCACTCACGTCGGTAGCCATGAAGTGCTTTGAAAGGCTGGTCATGGCTCACATCAACACCATCACCCCGGAAACCCTAGACCCACTCCAATTCGCATACCTCCCCAACAGATCCACAGATGACGCAATCTCTATTGCACTCCACACTGCCCTTTCCCACCTGGACAAAACAAACACCTACAGTGAGGGAAAAAAGTATTTGATCCCCTGCTGATTTTGTACGTTTGCCCACTGACAAAGAAATGATCAGTCTATAATTTTAATGGTAGGTTTATTTGAACCGTGAGAGACAGAATAACAACAACAAAATCCAGAAAAATGCATGTCAAAAATGTTATAAATTGATTTGCATTTTAATGAGGGAAATAAGTATTTGACCCTTCTGCAAAACATGACTTAGTACTTGGTGGTAAAACCCTTGTTGGCAATCACAGAGGTCAGACGTTTCTTGTAGTTGGCCACCAGGTTTGCACACATCTCAGGAGGGATTTTGTCCCACTCCTCTTTGCAGATCATTAAGGTTTCGAGGCTGATGTTTGGCAACTCGAACCTTCAGCTCCCTCCACAGATTTTCTATGGGATTAAGTTCTGGAGACTGGATAGGCCACTCCAGGACCTTAATGTGCTTCTTCTTGAGCCACTCCTTTGTTGCCTTGGCCATGTGTTTTGGGTCATTGTCATGCTGGAATACCCATTCCCGACCCATTTTCAATGCCCTGGCTGAGGGAAGAAGGTTCTCACCCAAGATTTGACGGTACATGGCCCCGCCATCGTCCCTTTGATGCGGTGAAGTTGTCCTGTCCCCTTAGCAGAAAAACACCCCCAAAGCATAATGTTTCCACCTCCATGTTTGACGGTGGGGATGGTGTTCTTGGGGTCATAGGCAGCATTCCTCCTCCTCCAAACACGGCGAGTTGAGTTGATGGCAAAGAGCTCGATTTTGGTCTCATCTGACCACAACACTTTCACCCAGTTCTCCTCTGAATCATTCAGATGTTCATTGGCAAACTTCAGATGGCCCTGTATATGTGCTTTCTTGAGCAGGGGGACCTTGCGGGCGCTGCAGGATTTCAGTCCTTCACGGCGTAGTGTGTTACCAATTGTTTTCTTGGTGACTATGGTCCCAGCTGCCTTGAGATCATTGACAAGATCGTCCCGTTTAGTTCTGGGCTGATTCCTCACCGTTCTCATGATCATTGCAACTCCACGATGTGAGATATTGCATGGAGCCCCAGGCCAAGGGAGATTGACAGTTCTTTTGTGTTTCTTCCATTTGCGAATAATCGCACCAACTGTTGTCACCTTCTCACCAAACTGCTTGGCGATGGTCTTGTAGCCCATTCCAGCCTTGTGTAGGTCTACAATCTTGTCCCTGACATCCTTGGAGAGCTCTTTGGTCTTGGCCATGGTGGAGAGTTTGGAATCTGATTGATTGATTGCTTCTGTGGACAGGTGTCTTTTCTACAGGTAACAAGCTGAGATTAGGAGCACTCCCTTTAAGAGTGTGCTCCTAATCTCAGCTCGTTACCTGTATAAAAGACACCTGGGAGCCAGAAATCTTTCTGATTGAGAGGGGGTCAAATACGTATTTCCCTCATTAAAATGCAAATCAATTTATAACATTTTTTACATGCGTTTTTCTGGATTTTGTTGTTGTTATTCTGTCTCTCACTGTTCAAATAAACCTACCATTAAAATTATAGACTCATCATGTCTTTGTCAGTGGGCAAACGTACAAAATCAGCAGGGGATCAAATACTTTTTTCCCTCACTGTATGTGAGAATGCTGTTCATTGACTACAGCTCAGCGTTCAACACCATAGTGCCCACAAAGCTCATCACTAAGCAAAGGACCCTGGGACTAAACACATCCCTCTGCAACTGGATCCTAGACTTCCTGACGGGCCGCCCCCCAGGTGGTAAGGGTAGGCAACAACACATCTGCCACGCTGATCCTCAACACGGGGGCCCCTCAGGGGTGCGTGCTTAGGAAATCGCAGGAAATCTCATGTAACATGTTTTATTACCCACGGAATGCTTGACATTCACAGACATATGTTTCACCCCTCCTCCCTCCCCGCCTCCCATAGACACTGATCTTGGGTTACTTTAGCATTTCCCCCACTAATGGTTAAGGTTAGGATTGGTGAAGGGAAAGCTGATCCTAGATATGTACCTAGGGGAAACTTCACCCCAAGGCTCTGGCCTGAGTCTATCAGCCTCAACCTAACTATACTATATCAGTCTATCAGCCTCAACCTAACTATACTATAACAGTCTATCAGCCTCAACCTAACTATACTATATCAGTCTATCAGCCTCAACCTAACTATACTATATCAGTCTATCAGCCTCAACCTAACTATACTATATCAGTCTATCAGCCTCAACCTAACTATACTATATCAGTCTATCAGCCTCAATCTAACTATACTATATCAGTCTATCAGCCTCAACATAACTATACTATATCAGTCTATCAGCCTCAACCTAACTATACTATATCAGTCTATCAGCCTCAATCTAACTATACTATATCAGTCTATCAGCCTCAACCTAACTATACTATATCAGTCTATCAGCCTCAACCTAACTATACTATATCAGTCTATCAGCCTCAACCTAACTATACTATATCAGTCTATCAGCCTCAATCTAACTATACTATATCAGTCTATCAGCCTCAACCTAACTATACTATATCAGTCTATCAGCCTCAACCTAACTATACTATATCAGTCTATCAGCCTCAACCTAACTATACTATATCAGTCTATCAGCCTCAACGTAACTATACTATATCATTCTATCAGCCTCAACCTAACTATACTATATCATTCTATCAGCCTCAACCTAACTATACTATACCAGTCTATCAGCCTCAACCTAACTATACTATACCAGTCTATCAGCCTCAACCTAACTATACTATAGCAGTCTATCAGCCTCAACCTAACTATACTATATCAGTCTATCAGCCTCAACCTAACTATACTATATCAGTCTATCAGCCTCAACCTAACTATACTATATCAGTCTATCAGCCTCAACCTAACTATACTATATCAGTCTATCAGCCTTAACGTAACTATACTATATCAGTCTATCAGCCTCAACCTAACTATACTATATCAGTCTATCAGCCTCAACCTAACTATACTATATCAGTCTATCAGCCTCAACCTAACTATACTATATCAGTCTATCAGCCTCAACCTAACTATACTATATCAGTCTATCAGCCTCAACCTAACTATACTATATCAGTCTATCAGCCTCAATCTAACTATACTATATCAGTCTATCAGCCTCAACATAACTATACTATATCAGTCTATCAGCCTCAACCTAACTATACTATATCAGTCTATCAGCCTCAATCTAACTATACTATATCAGTCTATCAGCCTCAACCTAACTATACTATATCAGTCTATCAGCCTCAACCTAACTATACTATATCAGTCTATCAGCCTCAACCTAACTATACTATATCAGTCTATCAGCCTCAACGTAACTATACTATATCAGTCTATCAGCCTCAATCTAACTATACTATATCAGTCTATCAGCCTCAACCTAACTATACTATATCATTCTATCAGCCTCAACCTAACTATACTATATCAGTCTATCAGCCTCAACCTAACTATACTATACCAGTCTATCAGCCTCAACCTAACTATACTATACCAGTCTATCAGCCTCAACCTAACTATACTATAGCAGTCTATCAGCCTCAATCTAACTATACTATATCAGTCTATCAGCCTCAACCTAACTATACTATATCAGTCTATCAGCCTCAACCTAACTATACTATATCAGTCTATCAGCCTTAACGTAACTATACTATATCAGTCTATCAGCCTCAATCTAACTATAATATATCAGTCTATCAGCCTCAACCTAACTATACTATATCAGTCTATCAGCCTCAACCTAACTATACTATATCAGTCTATCAGCCTCAACCTAACTATACTATACCAGTCTATCAGCCTCAACCTAACTATACTATACCAGTCTATCAGCCTCAACCTAACTATACTATATCAGTCTATCAGCCTCAACCTAACTATACTATATCAGTCTATCAGCCTCAACCTAACTATACTATATCAGTCTATCAGCCTCAACCTAACTATACTATATCAGTCTATCAGCCTCAACCTAACTATACTATATCAGTCTATCAGCCTCAACCTAACTATACTATATCAGTCTATCAGCCTCAACCTAACTATACTATATCAGTCTACCAGCCTCAACCTAACTATACTATATCAGTCTACCAGCCTCAACCTAACTATACTATATCAGTCTACCAGCCTCAACCTAACTATATTTATACCAGTCTATCAGCCTCAACCTAACTATACTATATCAGCCTATCAGCCCCAACCTAACTATACTATATCAGTCTATCATCCTCAACCTAACTATACTATATCAGTCTATCATCCTCAACCTAACTATACTATATCAGTCTTTCATCCTCAACCTAACTATACTATATCAGTCTATCATCCTCAACCTAACTATACTATACCAGTCCATCAGCCTCAACCTAACTATACTATATCAGTCTATCAGCCTCAACCTAACTATACTATATCAGTCTATCAGCCTCAACCTAACTACACTATATCAGTCTATCAGCCTCAACCTAACTATACTATATCAGTCTATCAGCCTCAACCTAACTACACTATATCAGTCTATCAGCCTCAACCTAACTATACTATATCAGTCTATCAGCCTCAACCTAACTATACTATACCAGTCTATCAGCCTCAACCTAACTATACTATATCAGTCTACCAGCCTCAACCTAACTATACTATATCAGTCTACCAGCCTCAACCTAACTATACTATATCAGTCTACCAGCCTCAACCTAACTATACTATACCAGTCTATCAGCCTCAACCTAACTATACTATATCAGCCTATCAGCCTCAACCTAACTATACTATATCAGTCTATCAGCCTCAACCTAACTACACTATATCAGTCTATCAGCCTCAACCTAACTATACTATACCAGTCTATCAGCCTCAACCTAACTATACTATATCAGTCTATCAGCCTCAACCTAACTATACTATATCAGTCTATCAGCCTCAACCTAACTATACTATATCAGTCTATCAGCCTCAACCTAACTATACTATATCAGTCTATCAGCCTCAACCTAACTATACTATATCAGCCTATCAGCCTCAACCTAACTATACTATATCAGTCTATCAGCCTCAACCTAACTACACTATATCAGTCTATCAGCCTCAACCTAACTATACTATATCAGTCTATCAGCCTCAACCTAACTATACTATACCAGTCTATCAGCCTCAACCTAACTATACTATATCAGTCTACCAGCCTCAACCTAACTATACTATATCAGTCTACCAGCCTCAACCTAACTATACTATATCAGTCTACCAGCCTCAACCTAACTATACTATACCAGTCTATCAGCCTCAACCTAACTATACTATATCAGCCTATCAGCCTCAACCTAACTATACTATATCAGTCTATCAGCCTCAACCTAACTACACTATATCAGTCTATCAGCCTCAACCTAACTATACTATACCAGTCTATCAGCCTCAACCTAACTATACTATATCAGTCTATCAGCCTCAACCTAACTATACTATATCAGTCTATCAGCCTCAACCTAACTATACTATATCAGTCTATCAGCCTCAACCTAACTATACTATATCAGTCTATCAGCCTCAACCTAACTACACTATATCAGTCTACCAGCCTCAACCTAACTACACTATATCAGTCTATCAGCCTCAACCTAACTATACTATACCAGTCTATCAGCCTCAACCTAACTATACTATATCAGTCTATCAGCCTCAACCTAACTATACTATATCAGTCTATCAGCCTCAACCTAACTATACTATATCAGTCTATCAGCCTCAACCTAACTATACTATATCAGTCTATCAGCCTCAACCTAACTATACTATATCAGTCTATCAGCCTCAACCTAACTATACTATATCAGTCTATCAGCCTCAACCTAACTATACTATATCATTATATCAGCCTCAACCTAACTATACTATATCATTCTATCATCCTCAACCTAACTATACTATACCAGTCTACCAGCCTCAACCTAACTATACTATATCAGTCTACCAGCCTCAACCTAACTATACTATATCAGTCTATCAGCCTCAACCTAACTATACTATATCATTATATCAGCCTCAACCTAACTATACTATATCATTCTATCATCCTCAACCTAACTATACTATATCAGTCTATCAGCCTCAACCTAACTATACTATATCAGTCTATCAGCCTCAACCTAACTATACTATATCAGTCTATCAGCCTCAACCTAACTATACTATATCAGTCTACCAGCCTCAACCTAACTATACTATATCAGTCTACCAGCCTCAACCTAACTATACTATATCAGTCTACCAGCCTCAACCTAACTATACTATATCAGTCTACCAGCCTCAACCTAACTATACTATATCAGTCTATCAGCCTCAACCTAACTATACTATATCATTATATCAGCCTCAACCTAACTATACTATATCATTCTATCATCCTCAACCTAACTATACTATATCAGTCTATCAGCCTCAACCTAACTATACTATATCAGTCTATCAGCCTCAACCTAACTATACTATATCAGTCTATCAGCCTCAACCTAACTATACTATATCAGTCTATCAGCCTCAACCTAACTATACTATATCAGTCTATCAGCCTCAACATAACTATACTATATCAGTCTATCAGCCTCAATCTAACTATACTATATCAGTCTATCAGCCTCAACCTAACTATACTATATCAGTCTATCAGCCTCAACCTAACTATACTATATCAGTCTATCAGCCTCAATCTAACTATACTATATCAGTCTATCAGCCTCAACCTAACTATACTATATCAGTCTATCAGCCTCAACCTAACTATACTATATCAGTCTATCAGCCTCAACCTAACTATACTATATCAGTCTACCAGCCTCAACCTAACTATACTATATCAGTCTATCAGCCTCAACCTAACTATACTATATCAG
>NW_025534678.1:157500-161832 GCF_020615455.1 Coregonus clupeaformis
GGGACAGAGGGAGACAGTGTGTGTTGGGACAGAGAGGGAGACAGTGTGTGTTGGGACAGAGAGGGAGACAGTGTGTGTTGGGACATAGAGGTAGACAGTGTGTTTTGGGACAGAGGGAGACAGTGTGTGTGCCATGTGAGATGGTGCCAGATGGAGCAGTCCTGTCTGTCTGTCTGTCTGTCTGTCTGTCTGTCTGTCTGTCTGTCTGTCTGTCTGTCTAGGGAGCTCTGAAGATAGAGGGATCAGGTGTCTACTAGATAGATAGATGGAGTGAGAGAGAGAGAGAGACAGATATATATAGAGAGAGAGAGATGGGGAGAGGGATGGAAGGAGGGGGAGAGAGGGGGAAAGTGGACTCACAAGATCCCTGTGCATCTGCCATACCTGCTGTCTCTCTCCAAAATCCCCAGCCAGAGAAAGGGGGGGGAGACAGCGTTGGGAGAGAGAGCAAGAGAGGGGGAGAGAGAGAGGGGGTGGGAGAGAGAGAAAGAGAGGGGGAGAGAGAGAGGGGGTGGGAGAGAGAGAAAGAGAGGGGGAGAGAGAGGGGGTGGGAGAGAGAGAGGGGGTGGGGAGAGAGAGAAAGAGCGGGGGGAGAGAGAGGGGGTGGGAGAGAGAGAAAGAGCGGGGGGAGAGAGAGAGGGGGTGGGAGAGAGAGAAAGAGAGAGAGAGAGAGAGAGGGGGTGGGAGAGAGAGAAAGAGAGGGGCGAGAGTGAAAGAGAGAGGAAGAGAGTGAAGACCCCTTTATGATGGTAAAGACAGCCATGTTTCTAATAATAATTGTAAAAAATAAAGTCACTTGTAAGTACCATGATTTATGGGATTTGTGCCACAAAGGATAAAACGATAGCATGTTGAAACAATGCCTGTGAAACTAAACCAAAGCATGGATGGCTGTCACACCTTGTCCATAGACTGCTGACAGGCTGAGGAAACCAATATGACATTTTGTAATTCTGGGTGAACTACCCCTTTAACTCTCTTCTCACTTCCTTTTAGAAGGGGAAACAGTATTATGGCAGGGGAGACGAGGGAGAGAGCATTGAACTGTCAGGCAGGCCTCTCATTTAATTTCTCATGTCTCCCTGGGGCTTTTTGGAGAGAGAGAGAGAGAGAGAGAGAGAGAGAGAGAGAGAGAGAGAGAGAGAGAGAGAGAGAGAGAGAGAGAGAGAGAGAGAGAGAGAGAGAGAGAGAGAGAGAGAGAGAGAGAGAGAGAGAGAGAGAGAGAGAGAGAGAGAGAGAGAGAGAGAAGAGAGAGAGAGAGAGAGAGAGAGAGAGAGAGAGAGAGAGAGAGAGAGAGAGAGAGAGAGAGAGAGAGAGAGAGTATGACCATATTAGAGACACATATTTCCCTCAGATTACAGCGATCCACAAAGAATTCGAAAACAAACCCAATTTTGATAAACTCCCTTATCTACTGGGTGAAAAACCACAGTGTGCCATCACAGCAGCAAGATTTGTGACCTGTTGCCACAAGAAAAGGGCAACCAGTGAAGAACAAACACCATTGTAAATACAACCCATATTTATGTTTATTTATTTTCCCATTTGTACTTTAACTATTTGCACATTGTTACAACACTGTATATAAACATAATATGACATTTGAAATGTCTTTATTCTTTTGGATTTTCTGAGTGTAATGTTTACTGTTAATATTTATTGTTTATTTCACTTTTGTTTACTATCTACTTCACTTGCTTTGGCAACGTTAACATACGTTTCCCATGCCAATAAAGCCATTGAATTGAATTGAGAGAGAGAAAGAGCTGGAAGCGGAATGAGAGCATTGACTGAACCACTCAGCTAGTCGCAGTAGATAAATTACTGCCCTTCACTGTAGCTGACCATCAGGCAACACAGCTGAGGACCACAATATCAATAACACACACGTGTACAGCCAGGCAGACCCTGGGACTGATCTACTAGGAAAAGATGATAAGATAGCCTCATATCTCTCTCTCTCTCTCTCTCTATCTCTCTATCTCTCTCTCTCTCTCCCTCTGTCTCTCTCTCTCTCTCTCTCTCTCTCTCTCTCTCTCTCTCTCTCTGTCTGTCTGTCTCTCTCTCTCTCTGTCTCTCTCTCTCTCTCTCTCTCTCTCTCTCTCTCTCTCTCTCTCTCTCTGTCTCTCTCTCTCTCTCTCTCTCTCCCTCTCTCTGCTCTCTCTCTCCCTCTCTCTCTCTCTCTCTCTCTCTCTCTCTCTCTCTCTCTATCTCTCTCTCTCTCTCTCTCTCTCTCTCTCTCTCTCTCTGCTCTCTTCTCTCTCTCTTCTCTCTCTCTCTCTCTCTCTCTCTCTCTCTCTCTCTCTCTGCTCTCTCTCTCTCTCTCTCTCTCTCTCTCTCTCTCTCTCTCTCTCTCTCTCTCTCTCTCTCTCTCTCTCTCTCTCTCTCTCTCTCTCTCTCTCTCTCTCAATTCAATTCAATTCAATAGACTTTATTGACATGGCAAGTAAAATTACTTACATTGTCAAAGTATACATATAACAAAAATGGTGGGACCAACAGCAATAATAATAGTAGTAGTGGAAATGGGATTACCATTAACAGCAACTACTAACAACAATATTAATGAGAATAACAATACATTAAAGCAATAGTAGTCGACCAATCTCAACATGACTGAGAAGACACATTACATGCATGAAAGCCAAAACAAAACAGGAAATATTATTGACATTACATTACACTTTTCACTGGCTGTCCCTCAGGTTGTGGCAGGAGGACACATATTTGGCTGACAAAATTGCACATTTTGGCTTTTCACCCAATAAATATTTGATTTTTTTCTTCCTCTTTTATAGTTTCAAATTCTTTGTACTGAATGTTAATTTTGGGAAAGAAAGATTCTCTTAGGTCTGAGTATTTGTCACAGTGTAATAGGAAATGCAGCTCTGTCTCTACCTCTCCCCGGGGGCAGAGTGAGCACAGCCTGTCCTCTCTGGGCAGCCAGGTTTGCCTGTGACGACCGGTCTCTATAGCCAGACTGTGCTCACTGAGTCTGTACCTGGTCAGTGTTTTCCTCAGTTTTCTATCAGTCACAGTGGTCAGATAGTCTGCCACCATGTACTGTCTGTTTAGAGCCAAATAGCATTGAAGTTTACTTTGATTTTTTGTGGTGTCTTTCCAATAGGTGATATATTTTTCTTTTTGCTTTGTGATGATTTGGTTGGGCCAGATTTTCTGAGTGCTGTCCTGAGGCTCTATGAGGTTGGTTTTGGTTAGTGAGCTGAGCCTCAGAACCAGCTGGCTGAGGGGACTCTTCTCTTGTTTCATCTCTTGACATAGTAGAGCTGTGTGATGGAATGTTTTGGGGTCACTTGTTTTTAGATGGTTGTAAAATTTGATGGCTCTTTTTTCTATTCGAATAAGGAGGGGGTATTGGCCCAATTCTGCTCTACATGCGTTATTTTGAGTTTTTCTTTGCACTTGCAATACAGTCTTGCAAAACTCTGCATGCAGTATTTCGATTGGATGTTTGTCCCATTTGGTAAATTCAGTATTAGAGAGCGGACCCCATACTTCGCTGCCATATAGAGCAATTGGTTCTATAACTGATTGGAAAATGTTGAGCCAGATTCTAATTGGAATTTCGATTGTAATATTCATTTTAATGGCATAGAATGCTCTTCTTGCTTTGTCTCTCAGCTCATTCACAGCCATGTGAAAGCTACCTGTGTTGCTGATATTTAGTCCTAGATATGTGTAATTTTTGGTGTGTTCTAATAGAACTGTGTCCAAATAGAATTTATATTTGTCATCCTGATTTCCGGACCTTTTTTGGAATATCATTATATTAGTTTTTTTTAGATTAACGAATCTGTGCAGATGATCTAGATGCTGCTGTAACCCCTCCTTAGTGGGAGACAGTAGCACCAGGTCATCTGCGTACAGCAGACACTTGATTTCAGTGTTGTGTAGGGTGAGACCAGGTGCTGCCGATTCTTCTAATGTTTTTGCCAATTCGTTAATGTAGATGTTAAATAGTGTTGGACTTATTGGGCAGCCCTGTTTCACTCCACATCCCTGAGAGAAGAAGTCTGTTTGCTTGTTGCCGATTTTAATCGCACATTTGTTTTTAGTGTACATTGATTTAATAACGTCATATGTTTTCCCTCCAATACCACTTTCTATTAGTTTGTAAAAAAGACCTTCGTGCAAAATTGAATCAAATGCTTTCTTGAAGTCTACAAAACACGAGTAGATTTTGCCTTTGTTTTGATTTACTTGTTTGTCAATTAGAGTGTGGAGGGTGTAAATGTGGTCTGTTGTACGATAATTTTTTACAAATCCAATCTGGCTTCTGCTTAGGACGTTGTGTTCATCAAGGAAATTATG
>NW_025534679.1:0-152500 GCF_020615455.1 Coregonus clupeaformis
ATTATGTGATTTGTTTTGTCCAACATTGTGATTCACAGTAGTATCTCTGAGCGGTTGTAACGTCTGTATCTTTGTAGTGACTGGGTGTATTGATATACCATCCAAAGTGTAATTAATAACTTCACCATGCTCAAAGGGATATTCAATGTCTGCCCTTTTTTTTTACCCACCTACCAATAGGCGTCCTTCTTTGTGAGGCATTGGAAAACCTCCCTGGTCTTTGTGTTTGAATCTATGTTTGAAATTCACTGCTCGACTGAGGGACCTTACAGATAATTGTGTGTGTGGGGTACAGAGATGGGGTAGTCATTCAATAATCATGTTAAACACTACACTTTTAGAAAAAAGGGTTCCAAAAGGGTTATTTGGCTGTCCCCACAGGAGAACCCTCTGTGAAAAGGGTTCTACATGGAACTCAAAAGGGTTCTACTTGGAACCAATAAGGGTTCTAAATTTTGAAAAACATAATTCCACTTTGACATAATGGGGTATTGTGTGTAGGCCAGTGACAAAAAACTCAAATTAATCCATTTTAAATTCAGCTGTAACTCAACAAAATGATGGAAAAAGTAAAGGGGTGTGAATACTTTCTGAAGGCACTGTAGATGTTGTGGTCCACTTACTGTTGTTTTAGTGTGATCTGATAGGAGTTCCCATAATTTTGTGATTTATTTTGTCCAACATGTTGTGATCCACAGTAGGGAGCTGGTAAGGACCTAGATGTTGTGGTCCACTAACTGACTCTGTCTAATACATGGTTTGTGTTTTCAGATCAGGGTTCTACTGTGGTTGGGGTAGATCTACCATGGTTCGTCACTCTGATCTTCACCCCCATAATTTCAGTGTTTGGATCCTCTCTCTGTATCCGATACATGCTTTAAAGGCAGCTGATAAACTGTCTGTTTTTCCATACGTTCTGTGTAATTTTTTCTCCAGAATTTGTTCAGTTTACCACAGCCTGTGTTCTCTGAACTTTAGTGGAAAAAACACTGTGGTTCAGTAGTCGGTCTCTGTCGTCCATCTCTCTGTTTCCAAAGAATTCAGCTCATTCAAGAGGTGTAAAGTCTAAGCCACATGTTAAAAGGTGTGAATCTGACTCTGTGGTAGGCGGTATGCGCTACTCTCCTTTACTTTATTATGTACTTTACCTGTCAACCAAATGCACTTATATTGGCTGGAGACATAGACGTTCACTGTGCCATTTGACGGGCTCTTTTGAATCATAATCACCAGATAATGTATGCGTCAGTGTTCTTACCTGACTTACTTTTAGCTGATACACGCCTGCCATCTAGTGGACATAAATATAATGGTGGTGACTGAGGCCGGAGATAATATTTGTCGCATCTTGTATCATTCTGTAGGCCTAACATATATGGTTTCTCATTATAAGTGCTCCTCTCCTGTTATAAAAACCAGAACAATTGTAATTGTAATATATCTCGTTAAAAAAAACTTCTAGTTACAGTAATAATGGGTTGACATCATTAGTTGAACTGCTTTGTAAAGTTGAATGATTGACTGGTAATGAAATTAACTTAGTTTTTTAATGAATGATGTAATGAACAATCACCATTAAAGTGGACATGAAAGCAACATTTAAAATGAGTAATTGTCTTCATTACAACAACTGAAGCATTACACTTATTCAATTACCCATATTCAAGCTTTCAATGATGGTTGTATTACTCAATAAAAAAACAGTTAATAGCAAAATATGGTTCTATTATCTGACAGAGAGAGACTAAATATGTAGAAATACTGCATGTATTTGTAGTTAAGAATTAAAGGGATAGTTCACCCAAATTACAAAATTACTCATGTTTCCTTTCCCTGAAACAGTCTCTGGACAAAGAGAGACTGTGATCCACACTTTGGGTTTGTTTCTCTGTCACCAACCACTAACTTTAGCGTTTGAATTTCTAATCAAAACCAATGGAAGTCAATGTACCCGCCTCTATTATGAACTCCACCTACACAAAGTAGTTGATTGGGGGTTGGAACAGTTTGGAAATAAACATTTTCAAAGTACTCTCCTCCCTTTTCTAACGAATGTGAGAAAGCTGGAAGTTGAGGATACAAGCTAGACAGCTAACACGGGTTAGTAGATCAAACATCTACTTTGTTTTTTGATTAATGGCACCAACTGAAAACAAACCTTGATTCAAAAACGAATGGAAATAATTTCTAATACTTTATCTTTGCTTGATTGAGCTTTGCGTATTGCGATGTAACCAATAGAAAAGACCAAACAGTGCAAACCTCACCCACCTGGCGCTCCAGGCAGGCTTAATCAAACGCTCAAAGTATTTGAAAGAACCATATGTCTATGATTTGAACCCAGGTCTGACTGAAAACACTGAAAAGGTCTAATGGTTTTAGAGTTTATTTATGTTCCAGGGAGAGATATGATTGGCTTACGTAACATCACCAAACCTGCTCTAATGTTTACCAGATAGTACAGTCTACACATGTACAGATACAGCATTTGGTTCAAACCTCAGCCCCGCCCCGCACTGGTTCAGCATGTGTGATCTGTGAAACCTCCCTTGTTCAGGACAGGAGAGTCAGGACACTGAACCGACTGTGGCCTGCTCCTCATCTAAGGCCCAGTGGCTGAGCTGACGTCAGAGTTGGGACTCTGTCTCTGAGCCTCTCCTGTGGGACCAGACTCGTCTGGGTGTGTACGGCCATGCCAGTCCCTCTATGGCAAACAGGCCTGCTAGCTGCCAACACCGCCTGTTGCTAGTATGGGCTATGTGGGGTCACAGTGGACCTCTATGCTGCTTATGAAAAGGGCATTTTATAAACAGCAAGGTCAACAACTTGCGCTAACAAGGCTCCTCTTTGACCGAGCCGAAGATGCAGAGAGAGAGAGAGAGAGCACACCCTCTTGCTCAAACACCAGTGGTACGCAATGAAAATCTCCACTCACTCTTTTCCGGACTCTTAACAAAGTCCAAAAAGGTTTTCGAATAAGATAGGAGTGTTGATCTGAAATGTCAAATAAATGCCCCACTAGTATGCTAGATCTGGCCAACAGTGACTTGATCAAAAACATGACTAACACAAATGTGTTTTATAAACTGGTGCTGTAGACAGATGGACTCCATGATAGAAAGGAGAGGCAGAGGTATGTTTGTTGCCAGGCCCTGGTACGTATAACTCACCTTCCCTAGCACTTCTCACCCCCTCCAACCCTCTATTCACAAAGAGCCTCTGTTATCAGCCCCTTCAGTGGTCCCACCGTGGCCCAACGCCACACATATGTTTTCTATTTGCCCTCGCCAGGGATGTTACACTCTCTGACACAGTGGGCCAGGCCAGGGGTGTTACACACTGTGACACAGTGGGTCAGGCCAGGACAAGGAAGCTCATTATAGATGCAGTTCCCATCGCCACGCTCCCCTCCATGTCTCTGATTGGTTGGTTGATTTCTCCAGACTCTGCATAGTCCCTGGGTACCACTGGCTGGCTTACTGTGTTCTCTGTGGAAACCTATCAGTGAGTTCTATTATCAGTCAGCTAACTGGCAGAGATGGTGCCCGCCATTGGATTTCAAAGACTGGAACTGGCTGGCTGTATTTCTGCTATCTACTGTTCACATCCCACTGTGGTAGTTGGAGAATACAACAGCTCTTAAGAGTGTGTGAGTTCCCACCAAATGCCATCTGAGCTGTCCAGTTGATGAATGCAGACACTAGCAGTAGACTACACCCCCTTACCTTATCCAGTGGGTATCTCAGGGGTGGAGGAAGTGACGTTCAATGCTTGAAAAGCAGGAACAAACTTCATGAGTAACAGACACAACCACCAACAGATAAGACAGCCAAAAGGGCTTTTTATTCTTCCCTCTCAACTTTCATGGGACCAGTCAAATGTTTGTTTCTGTCAAAAAAGGGAAGATTAGAAATATATGGGTGTAAAACCCAACTCCCTCCAATCTAACCCCTGACTACGACAATAAGGGTTCATCTAACTAGATAAAGTTCTATTTCATGAATTTTTGTTCTATGGTTCCATCACCATAGCGCAAGGAAATGGGTTGTGGGAGTGATTTCTGTTAGCATTGCCATGACAAAGGCAAGAAACCTTTTAAGGGATACATCCACCACTCACAATACCCCAATTCAACCACTTGTTATAGTTTTTATGAGTTTGCTCGGCATGGCCCAGTTTTTCGTGGCCCTTGGCTAACACATACAACATGTTACCTATCCGACCCGGAACAAAGAGGCATTTACATTGGTTATCCTTGATAATCTTCTCTGGCTACACAGAGAGATGGGGCTGACAGGCCTGTGTTTTTATTATTTGGCCCTGGAGCCCAGAGGAAGTCTTCATCAGGGGTCCCATGTCATCGAGACCACTGCAGTTCCTGTGCAGAGCCAATCTGAGCTTCTGAAGTTTCCAACACAGAGCTCTTAAGATGGAGGAAAGGGTCTGCGATGGTTATGGGATTCCATCCATCACAGCCAATCACCCCCATTGAAAGCATAGCAGCACCTCAGGCATAAATATACCATTACAGATCCCCAGGCCATAGTCAAGTTTAGGGGGGCCGATCGGCCAATACTGGGGCTTGGTGTGACAAGGAAGTCATATGGCAACCCTGCATAAGGAGAGGAAGAGATGGAGGGGAAGGAAGGGTTCTGGGGTTCATTAATAATCACCTCCTTGAAGGGATAGTGGACGTTTTTGTAGTTTAAGCTTATTTTTGACTTCCCTTGTGTGTGGTTGTTCCTCCAAACCGTTTTAAAATTAGTTTGCTGGTTAATAGCAAAGTCCAGAATCTCCTGGCTAGCATTTTGGGATTATGTAGCCATCTTAATGGAAACGGATTGTATCAGTTAGTGGTGCATTTAAAAGCATGAGGAAAAAGCTCTGTGTTCTGCAGCATTGATTGGTATACCCCCACCCCACCCCCTTACCCATGTTTTTGAATGCACAGCTAACTGGTGCAATCCATCTCCACTAGCATTGCTCCATTCTCCAAAAATGCTAGCCAGATTATTCTGGGCGTTGCTAAATAACCAGCTAACGAATTTAAAAACCCTTTGTATGTAACACTTTACAGGAAGTTGAAAACAAGCTTAATCTTAAAAAAAACCAATTACCACATTACTTATATGCGTTAATTTATTTGGTTCACCTTATTTTTGTCCTCAGGTGCAAAGGTATTTTAGAAGAGAACTCAGTTCTTAAGTTGTTTAACACTGAGTGAACATGCACCATTGGACCCGATTTATTGTGTTTTGGTGTTGGAGGACATATAAAACAAACTCACAAGGCTTCTTTCAGTCACAAGGCTTCTTTCAGAGGATGAGAGCACTGTGCATTGCAGCACCACACATGCAGGTATGTGAGAAATGCTGTGGTTAACGACTCCAGGGGTGTTGTAAAGGTGGGCTGGTCGGTAGGTGGACATGGGACTTTATCAGCTGCTCTGAGAGAAGAAAGTCAGGTCTGTGCTCCGGCATAAGGAAACAGTGTTCCGTCAATGAACGCCTCTCTGAGCAACTTCGCAAAGAACACAGGTAGGCAAACACAAGTAAGCATGCACACATGTACTGACGTACTCATGTACCATTTTATCTCAATGGCATGCATCATACACATGCACACGTCACACACATACACACACACACACACACACACACACACACAGAGTTTTGTATTGCTATCCTTGTGGGGACCAAATAATTGATTCCCATCCAAAATCCTATTTTCCCTAACCCCTAACCCTAAATCTAACCCTAACCTTAACCCTTAACCCTTAACCTAACTATAACCCTAACTTTAACCCTCAGCCTAACCTTAACCCCTAAGCCTAAACCTATACTTAACCCTAACTCCTAACCCTAACCCCTTAACCTTAATTCTAACCCTAACCCTAATTGTAACCCTAAACCTAAACCTAACCCCTAAGCCTAAAATAGCATTTTTCCTTGTGGGGACCGGCAAAATGTCCCCACTTGTCTGAATGTTCCTACTATCCTTGTGAGGACTTCTGGTACCACAAGGGTAGTTAAACAAAAACACGCACACACACACCAACCTGATTGGCACGTCATGGTATACTGATTGACCCATCATGAACCATGATCATTACTTAAAGTTTGCATAGTGTTACTGTAAAACATGCCCAACCTTCCGGCATGTTCCTCCTATAAATACAAGTGCAGTCCAAAATCAACTCCCTGAAAGTGGCACTTCATACAATTATTTGCTTTTCCTTTTCCCCCTGATCACATTAAACCTCTGTATCCCCTAACCCTGAAGTCTCCAACCAGAGGTTGGCAATAGTCATGTCTGAGCCCCACAACACAAAGGCCCCAGAGACTTGGTGAACATTACAACACATTAGTTCTCACTGTTTGATGGTTTTCGTTCTGTATCACTTGATTGAAGTATTATTTAAGTTGGATCATTTGGTGCAAAAATTGAGTCCGCTTCGAGTCTCACATTTTCATATACAACAGTCGAAGTGAGTGTTGCCCACTCAGGCCAAGCTTATTCTGGAAAATCATAAAAGATCCTTCAACATCCTTAATTAGCTCTTTATCAATTTCATCGTGTATACAAAAATCTCCCGGGAGACTCGGCCAAACAGGGAGGGTTGGCAGCCCTACAGTCCATGACCAGGTGACCAGGAACAGTATGTATCAAGTGTCTGATCTAGGATCAGGTCCCCCCTGCCCATGTAATCTTATTCATTATGATATAAAAGGCTAAACTGATCCTTAATCAGCACTCCTACTCATAGGCTGCGTTTAAACAGGCAGCCCAATTCTGATATTTCTTTCCCAATAATTGGTATTTTGACCAATCACATCAAATCTTTTCACATCAGATATTTTTCAGAGCTGATCTGATTGGTCAAAAGACCAAATAGTGGAAAACAGAAATGAGCTGCCTGTGTAAACGCAGCCTTATTCGCTTGTTAAATATGGCCCCAGAACTCCAGTCTAAGTCATAGTTCTGTCTGAGTCCTGGACCTGAGTCTTACAACAACACTACTAACAGCTAATGAGCTGAGTGAAAAGTCCTGCTACAGTAAATGGGAACCATTGAGAGGAAGCTAACGCCAGGAGCCCTGAGTTCTACCCTGGAACCTAGCGAGACGTGTGCACACAGTGTTCACCATTCAACTGGAATCAAAATAAATACACAGCGCTTTCAACAAAAGAAGCACTGAAGGTTTTATAACAGAGCTTTTCTTTGGGAGTCAGCCTCCCTCTCCAGCACACTTCACAGTGTTTAACCCCTAACAGATTAGATCTGCCTTGATGTCCCCTTGGACTTCCTGGTATGATGGCTAATGCAATACCCTCCAATAGAGGGTATAGTAACTTGTGGTCAGTGGAAAATGTGGGCCCCATTGTGAAAAGCAGACAAGTGATCAACTGTACTGAGTGTATCTCCCTGACACCAGTTACACAGCAGATGAAGACATTCACTATCAAAAGGAATGGGAAAATAATCAAAACATCAACATACTATAAAGCATGTAGTGACAGTGGTTCTACATGCAGCTTTGCAGCAGACATAGCTCAGAGGCCTTGGCTACACTCATAATAAGCCCATTCATTTCAATGTGAGTGTAAAACACCCTCTCTCCCCTCTGAAGCTGCAGTAGAAGCCCTAGCTGTAAGAGGCTGTGTCAGTGCACCAGTGTGGAAGGGAAATGGGACACACTCAGCCAATAACAGGGGTTGTAACAGCTGTAATAGACCCCTTCGACCTCCTCCTCTTGCAAAGACCCATCCGGGTCAAAGTACCAATGTGACTGATTGGGTTTGAGCCCGGGTCTCCTGCACGCCAGGATGAGGCCAGTGGAGAATGATTTACTGTACTCACTGTACCAGAAGGGCTTGTGAGGGCGCTTTGTGTGTTCTTCTCCACTGCTCAGCAAGGCTGCCTGGTGCCTCTGAAGAATGTGGTCTTTTGCAGTGAAAAAAGCTTCTGAATGAGGGGAAATGTCCATTGGTCCCAAAGAGTTTCATCTGAAGCTGTTACGTCAATCAACTCAGTGTCAATTCTGTTACACCAGCTCCTCTATCTGTCTATCTGATCAGTGACTGACTCTATGACTGATTCTGCAGATAGTAACAGATAGGAGACCTGTTCTGTCAGGGCCTGGGGTAAATATCATCTTTAGGATTTTCTTTCACTACTATAGTATGGGGTATACACTTAGAAAAAAGGGTTCCAAAAGAGTTATTCGGCTGTCCCCATAAGAGCACCATTTGGTTCCATGTAGAACCCTCTGTGGAAAGGGTTCTACCTGGAACCCAAAAAGGTTCTACCTGGAACCAAAAAGGGTTCTTCAAAGGTTTATCCTATGGGGACAGCCGAAAAACCCTTTTAGGTTCAAGATAGCAACTTTTGTTCTAAGAGTGTAGGGCATTGACCTGATTTGCCTCTATGCAGTATGTTTCTCTCAACAGTTCCTAAAACTGGTTTGCATGTGGAACACATGAAGTAAAAACAGTGTGTTAGGTGGCTATGCCTATTCACTCTGGACTAATGATGTTATTAATACATACTTCATCCCAGTGCAGTATATGTCAGTAATGGACATGAATGTAATGGAGGTTACTGTAACTTCATCAACAGTCTAGAGGAAGGGCTCTTGTTTCAGCCCTTGTTGTTCATAGTCCTTACAAACCTTTGGGATGACCTCACGGTTTATATTAACCCATTGACAACAGGCCATGGAGGTTTTTCAGTTATAAAACAGTTTGTTGTGTGAGGACATTTGTATTCACGAAGGTGTGGTTTTCAGGTGTAGCACTGCTTTTAAAAGGTGAGCATATTCTTCCTCCATCTGAGTCAGTTGGCTCTAACCATCACCTGTCCTCAGCTGTGTATTTCCACCTCACTTTTCCTAAAGCGCAGGTTTGCCCACAACTCTGACTAATATTCCAATTACAACATATATAAATGTCCATATGACTGGTCCATTTACAGTACATGGAAAATGTGAATAATGCAACTGTAGCTAAGGTCAGTTAGTCGTTAGCTTAAGCTCGAGCAGTGACGGCACAGTTCCTGAGACCTGAAGTAATTGGGCCCCGGCCCGAACAATAACAGCCGATGGGCAACATTTTTATGGTGGAAAATCATTGTGCAAAGTGCAAAAATTACCGTAGGCCTAAACCATATTAAAATCTGGCAGCATGATTTCATTTGAAACTTTTCTTCAACAATGTGCCATATAAATAGACGTTTATTTATGTATTGCTCAGTTTACTAAACTCCAGTTAAATAATCACATCATTATAACCTTATAACTCACATTGTTGAAGAAAACATTCAAATGAAATAAAAGTGTGATATTATAATGAGGTTTACGGTACTGTTTGGACTTTTCACAATGCTTTTGCAGGACAGAAATGTCAGCTGATTTGTTCTGAGAGTAAAGCATTCCAACCCGTCGCGTTATTGAAAAAGGTATTCTTCAATGGCTGAGTGTCAGACATCCTCATCTGCTACACTGTTCATTAGTGAATTATACACTGTACTCACACAGCAAAATAACGGTACTAGTAAGGGGTCAGATTAAGCAGTGAACTGTGATGCTGATCCATAATCAGAGCAGAGGACACAAAACTAAATCTCATGGAATTATTGTAATTGCAGGTATTGTCTTTTCCCCTGTTGTTCCCCTTACTTGTGGATTTAGCTCTTCCTTTTATGTTCTGGTGGGAACATTGTATTGGAGAAAACCGTTAGTAAATCTGGCATTCCTATTGGTGGCTAAATCTGTCCCTTGGATTGGTGACACAGTGAAGACATACAGGCCCACTGTGGAATACCAGGAACGATCCTTACGAAGTTGTCTCCAGGCACTTCAGTTACACTGTTCAGCTTAAACCCATGTGAGGCAGATCGGCCAAACACACCCCTCCCCAACCCCAAGTCACATTCAACATTCCCCCCATTCCTGCATCCGTTGACTCCCTTCACCTTCTCCTCTGTGATGCTTTCATACAGAGAGGGAAGAAGGAGGAAAGAGCAGGTAGGTGGGTGGGGCAGGAAACGCTCTTCCCTTACACAGCCTCAGTCGTATCATACATGGACATGACACACCCTGTGGGTTGTTGGGAGGGCTGGCAATGTAGAGTCTGTTTCCTTTGGAGTCTGAAACCTAATAGAACAGGGTCCTCTGTGTTAAACTTGCCAGCAACTATGAAGGTTAAGAGACTTAACGAGAGTGAAAGACAGTAACAGAATAACTGTGGATGGAGGACAAAGGATGAAGCTGCCACATAATAAAATGTGTAACTTTTGCACACAATAAATAATAATCTAAATGCACTCCTTTCACAGGCTGCCTGGTCAGTAAGTGAAGTCCATTATTGAATGCAATCTATTATCAACATAATAATTAAGACAGAATGCTTGGGTGGATAAATCTCTCCACTTAAACTGAACTCCAGAAAGTGGATCTCCTTTTAGAGTTTTTACACCTCTCCCACATTTTTACATCTCTCCTTAATTTTTACACCTCTCCACATGTTTACAGCTGTCCACATTGTTCTGTGTGTCATTTTTTGTAATTGCATGTGTTTCCTGCCCCAGTGAGCATTCAGTGGTGCCACAGGAGTGAGTCTGGACCTGAAAGTGTCTCTGTCTGACCCCCCCATCCATCATCCCTCATTGATTTATACATAATCCATCATTGACTTCTGTCACTGCCTAAATGAATTGTGTTCCCAGAAACATCATCGAACCATTCCAAGCAGTGCCCTTTTCCGTGCACCCAAGTGATGACATAGTTTTTTCCATTTTACAAATCCAGATGGTTTACTGAGAACAAATATCAATAGGCCTACTATATTCACAATTCTCCATCATAAGGAGTCAGTTGACCAAAATATCATCAATGGTATGGTGCCCTCTAAACTAGGCTAATTCAGGTGGAATTACCTCTGAAGTTGATACCTTCAAGTTGCAAACTCTCAAGAAGTCTTTGAAATGATATGGCCAAAACAAACTAGGCCTATATGAACAAATCACAGGAATGTTACTTATGTCACTTGACTTATCTGGATCATTTGCAGTGGCGACCCGTAATTCAGGGCAGGTTTTTTTGTGTGCCTGTTTTGCATGTTATTTTGGCATTAATATGTGTCACATATGAGTTTGCAAACAATGTAAAAAAAAAGTACATCATTTAGTTAATAAAGCCGCATACAAACATGGTCTCTTTTTTGGCTTTCTTGAGTAAGGCAGCTCCAAAATGCAAGTGTTTCAGCCTAGCTCAGTGCTTTCTGTAGTGGTGGGGCAGCCAGCGGAAAATACAGAGCGTAGGGGTTGGTAATGTTCTCTAGTTGCGCCGTGATTGGCTCAGTGTTCTGTCACTCATGGGGACACTAAGTCACCACAAACTCTACGGGGAGAGCTCGAAAATTCAAGCCCCTTGGGTGCTGCCATAGAGTTACATTAGAAGTGCCCATTCAAGAAGGCTCAAGGTCATTGGTCACAGATAAAATGACGTCAAATCACATTATATCTACAGTATCTTTGATTGGACTGATCATGTCAACATCATACTTTCAAAATCTTAGCTAGCAAATTAGCAGTCATCGTCATGAATCAAGTCGATAATCTACTGGCAAATCCTTTTCAATCCTTGTCAAATGAAGAGAAATTATAGATAAAACGTATCAGTGCTCATCGGCCATTGGACATACATATTACACAACAAGTTGGAAATCGCAAATTCAACAATGAGTGGTTTGGAAGGATCAGTGGCTAACTGCAGGCATTGCAAAGCAATCACTAGCCTGTTATTCAGTGGAGTGGATGTGTGGTCCTAGTCTGGCTTTAAGGGTCTCTTTTCCAAGCTTAAAGGGATAAACATTCAACATTGGCCATGCTGTCAATCCAGCATAACTTCTGCTGCGTTCAAAACAACTGGAAACTCGGAACTGGGAAATCTCAGACTTCAGTGAGTTCAAGACAACTGGGAACTCTGAAAATATGTTTTGAACGGTCATCCAACTCGGAATTCCAAGTCGGGAACTCGGGCCTCTTTCCGACCTGAAGATCACTAACTTCATGATTTGACCTTGTTTTTTTCAGAGTTCCCAGTTGTCTTGAAATCACCATAAATCCAGAGAATGCCAGACTTTGACGACAGTTTGAAGACAAAATTTGCCCACGAAGGACCGCTGTGCCACCTTCCTGTTCAAGTGAGCACAGCACAACTAGGTGAGTCAAGAAAACGTATTGTATGCTGCTGCATAAATGATGTAATATGCCAGAAGAAAGTAATACTAAGTGTATGTTGTGTAGTAAACTGTTAGTAGCCCATGTGCCTCACCCTAATAATTTGGTCCCTTTTCCCCTCATAATTTAGCCTACTGTTGTGACTTGGTGGTGAACATGTAGCCTATAGCGTGTTTTAGAAAAATGTCATCATTGAATATTGTAATAGCTTTCATTGTCTGCTTATATGCCCCCTTTATTTATCCTACGGTTGTGAATTGGTGTACAGGGAGAATACTGTAAGAACGGCCCATGTTCTGAATTCTGTTGCTGTAGATTTCAAAAGTGCTGAACAAATAGTTATATTGACCACGTCCGTCCTAGCTCGCTCATTAATGTCTTAATCAAAATTACAGATTGCCTCTTATCCGCTTGTCTTCCCCTTATGCCATAGTTTGTACATCTCAATTGTCAGTAAAACCACATTTGTTGAAGCAAGTCAGCCATATCAACTATGTTTTTAAATGAGGCGGAATGAGACTGAATGAACTGTTTCCCTGCCAGACAAGGCGCCGCCAGGTGTAGCAGTGGTAAGGTGTTGGGACTGCTGATGAGACTGCTGTTGGGACAGCTTTATGTATGCCCTAACAGTTTGTGGGCACCGTTTGTCACCGTTATCGTCCAATTAATGTATTGTTTAGTGTTGTATAGTGGCTTTGCTGGCATGCATCTAAAAAATAAATAATCGTTTGCCCCACCAAGATTGACATGCTAAAATCGCCACTGATCATTTGACTTGTGTCTGCCGTATTGGGCTGAGCTCCCACCCACTGCAGGCAGGCTGTGCTTTGATGTGTAAATGTGAAGCATTACCTAATTTCACTAAGCACGAGAGTTTGGTGCCAAGAGGTAGCAAGTTTGAATAGGTTTTCTCTATCCTCCCCTTCCCTCACTACATCACTGCTTTCTCCTACCCCTCCCCCCTTTTCCAGGTTTTTGACAGCTAAACTTGCTTCCCGTGTGAAAGTGGATTCTTTTCGCTCTTGACAGGCGCGCGGACCATCGTCCTCTACCTGAGCTCGTGGGCTGTCACTGGGATTTTAAACTCACGCACGCCACCATCAACGGGACAAGTGACATTTACGACAGAAAACTCCATAAGAGAATAAACGTCCCTCAAAGAAATAAAAATACCTGAAGAATCTACCTTTTCTGCAGGTGCAGTTTTTATCTTTGAGCTGACAGATCGCGGAGAGTCTGCATTTCTACAGGTGAGCAAAATGTAATTATTTGGTTCACAGGGGCTTGCTTATCAAATTACAAACTTTAGCTTTATGCTGTAGTGTATTGTCCACGAACGAACAGAATTCATCATCGTCACACTACCTAAAATGATGCGCAAGTCACGCGTGCCGATAATACAACCTCCTTACGTAGACTAATCTACACCTTAGCTATCTGTAAAGGATGGCATCCGGGACCTATCTGTATTCATAGGTGTGCTTGGCTATTTAATATTTGAAAACAAAAACAATGTTTAAGCCTACATAGACATCAGTAAATTTAGATTTGACATTTAAATAGTTGTATCTGTTCTAAATTCACATTTTTAAGGATATTATGACAACCTAATAAGTATTGCTTTGTCATAGAAAGATTTGCTCAGCTCTCTGCCAAATCCCTGTTTTAAAGGACGCTATCTATCTATAGATATTCAACAAGTTGGCTACTTTTACTTGGTGTCCATTATTTTGAAGGATATAACATAATAGTAATTTGGTGGTACTTATATTTGTCCTGTTATACACAAGTGTGTAATGGATATTTTCTTTCATATCCCAACTCCCCATGAGACACCCGCAGAGTGTGGGGTCACAGCCAGGGTTGCCATTGTACAGCACCCCTGCAGCAATTGGGGTTAAGTGCCTTTCTCAAGGGCACAGTGACAGATTTTTAATTTTTTTTCGCTTTGTCAGCTCCGGTATTCGAACCAGCAACCTTTCGGTTAATGGCCCAACATGCTAACCTCGAGGCTACCTGCTGCCCCTAAATGTGATAGAACAATTAATCTAGTGCGCTTCTCTCACCTCAGCCCCACCTAACAATGAGCCTAGCTAGCGACCTCGTCAAGTGGTTTGGACCTCTTAGTGTAACTTTTAAGGTGTTGGGACTGACAGTCGGAGGAACCTGTGGATGAGTCCCAGTCAGGGCTCTCCCAGAATTCACCACATTGGTGTCAGAAGTGGGATGGCACCTCGGTGCAGCCATCAAAAGCATGTCCCATCAGTACGGACACAAGGACTTACGAGAGTGAAGCGTTGGTACACGCTTTCCGAAATAATGGGTAGTGTATTGACCTAGTACAACTCCTTGCCCTTTTTACATCAGCAGTTGTCACAATTACAAAGTGCTTTACAGATACCCAGCCTAAAAGCCTAACGAGCAAGCAATGCAGATGCAGAAGCACAGTGGCTAGGAAAAAAACTCCCTAGAAGGCAGGAACCTAGGAAGAAACCTAGAGAGGAACCAGGCTTCGAGGTGTGTCCACTGTCCTGTCCTCTTCTGGATGCCTAGTGTGTGACTTTGTCCCAGACGTTCAGATCTCTTGGCATAATGATTAAGGTGTTTGACTGACAGTATTGATAACCCTAATCAAGAGCCCAGATGTATCAATGAATTTGTCTGTATAACATAGTTTGAATGAGAGATAGTATTATATGTGATATGAACATACTGAATTTTGTCACCACAAAAGGAGAAAAATAAAAAGAATCCATGAACCATACAACTATACCCTAATGTCAATCAGTTAGGAAAGCAAAGGCTAGCTTTTTCAAACAGAAATGTGCATCCTATAGCACTAACTCCAAAAAGTTTTGGGACACTGTATAGTCCATGGAGAATAAGAGCACCTCCTCCCAACTGCCCACTGCACTGAGGCTAGGAAACACTGTCACCACCGATAAATCTACAATAATCGAGAATTTCAAAAAGCATTTTGCTACGGCTGGCCATGCTTTCCACCTGGCTACAACTATCCCGGCCACCAGCTCTGCACCCTCCGCTGCAACTTGCCCATACCCCCTCCCCCGCTTCTCCTTTACACAAATTCAGACAGCTGATGTTCTGAAAGAGCTGAAAAATCTGGACCCCTACAAATCAGCTGGGCTAGACAATCTGGACCCTTTCTTTCTAAAATTATCTGCCAAAATTGTCGCAACCCCTATTACTAGCCTGTTCAACCTCTCTTTCGTAACGTCTGAGATCCCCAGAGATTGGAAAGCTGCCGCGGTCATCCCCCTCTTCAAAGGGGGTGACACTCTAGATCCAAACTGTTACAGACCTATATCCATCCTGCCCTGCCTTTCGAAAGTTTTTGAAAGCCAAGTTAACAAATAGATCACCGACCATTTTGAATCCCACCGTACCTTCTCCGCTATGCAATCCGGTTTCCGAGCTGGTCATGGGTGCACCTCAGCCACGCTCAAGGTCCTAAATTATATTATAACCGCGATCGATAAAAGACAGTACTGCGCAGCCATCTTCATCGACCTGGCCAAGGCTTTCGACTCTGTCAACCACCACATTCTTATTGGCAGACTAAATAGCCTTGGTTTCTCAAATGACTGCCTCGCCTGGTTCACCAACTACTTCTCAGATAGAGTTCAATGTTTCAAATTGGAGGGCCTGTTGTCTGGACCTCTGGCAGTCTCTATGGGGGTGCCACATGGTTAAATTCTCGGGCAGACTCTATTCTCTGTGTATATCAATGATGTTGCTCTTGCTGCTAGTGACGCTCGGATCCACCTCTATGCGGACGACACCATTTTGTATACATCTGGCCCTTCATTGGACACTGTGTTAACAAACCTCCAAACGAGCTTCAACGCCATACAACACTCCTTTCGTAGCCTTCAACTGCTCTTAAACACTAGTAAAACTAAATGCATGCTCTTCAACCGAACGCTGCTTGCACCCGCCCACCTGACTAGAATCACTACTCTCGGTGCGTCTGACCTAGAGTATGTGGACAACTACAAATACCAAGGTGTCTGGTTAGACTGTAAACTCTCCTTCCAGACTCACATTAAGCATCTCCAATCAAAAGTTAGATCTAGAATCGGCTTCCTATTTCGCAACAAAGCCTCCTTCACTCATGCTGCCAAACATGCCCTCGTAAAACTGACTATCCTACCGATCCTTGACTTCGGCGATGTCATTTACAAAATAGCCTCCAACACTCTACTCAGCAAATTGGATGTAGTCTATCACAGTGCCATCCGTTTTGTCACCAAAGCCCCATATACTACCCACCATTGTGACCTGTACGCTCTTGTTGGCTGGCCCTCACTACATATTCGTCGCCAAACCCACTGGCTCCAGGTCATCTATAAATCACTGCTAGGCAAATCCCTGTCTTATCTTAGCTCACTGGTCACCATAGCAACACCCACCCGTAGTCTGCGCTCCAGCAGGTATATCTCACTGGTCATCCCCAAAGCCAACACCTCCTTTGGCCGCCATTCCTTCCAGTTCTCTGATGCCAATGACTGGAACGAACTCAAAAATCTCTGAAGCTGGAGACTCTTATCTCCCTCACTAACTTTAGGCGTCAGTTGTCAGAGCAGCTTACCGATCACTGCACCTGTACACAGCCCATCTGTAATTAACCCATCCAACTACCTCATCCCCATATTGTTATTTATTTTGCTAATTTGCACCCCAGTATCTCTATTTGCACATCATCTTTTGCACATCTATCATTCCAGTGTTAATACGAAATTGTAACTATTTTGCACTATGGCCTATTTATTGCCTTACCTCCATAATTTACTACATTCACACACACTGTATATATATTTTCTGTTGTATTTTTGACTTTATGTTTTGTTTACCCCATATGTAACTCTGTGTTGTTGTTTTTATCGCACTGCTTTGCTTTATCTTGGCCAGGTCGCAGTTATAAATGAGAACTTGTTCTCAACTGGCTTACCTGGTTAAATAAAGGTTAAATAAATAAAAAATATATTTAAATAAATTGTCATTCAATGCTGTCATAATACCATGCTGATAGTGCCTATGCCCTGTTCCCGTTCCACACTACTGAGCTGAACCGTACTGAGCCAAGCCAGACTGTGCTAGCCTGGTTAAACATCCATCATAGTTGCTGGGATGGTGCTGGGCAGAACAATGTGAAAACGAGCCAGCACTGTACGGTTCAAATTTCCACGATGGTGTGAAACGGGTAACAGTGCAAAAGAGCCTATAATGGGACGAGTATAAGTAACCTTGCCTGGTACATGCAGATTTGCCTTGATAATGCCAAAGCTTGAATACTGTCATGAGTTTCACCAATGATGGACACTGCTGTGCCAATGCTTGTCAATGTCCAGGCAGTTATCATGGGCACGAAGGCCAAATTAATTGACAAAATGTTCTCTGTTGTGGTTTCTGTTCAATGCTGATTTGCAAAAGGTGTGTCCCTCTCACTTTTCAAATCCTACATTCACTATGAGAGCTCTGATCCAATCCGTGTGTTAGTCAGCAGTAGCCATCACATCCATTAGCTATGGACCCTAACTGCTGCCATCATGTCTTACACTGCTAGCTAACCTCTCTATCTGAATGTGAGCAGTGTTACACTGCCACTGGTCTCTCCGTGGAATGGAAAGGGCCTCCAAGTGTTTACATTGGGCCTAATGTTGGGCCTAATGTTGTCAGAGCTCCTATAATACCAGCTTCAGGGGGAACAGACCCCGTTTTATGGGCCCCAGCCTCACCGGGAATAGACCGTACCACACCAGCTCAATGGACACACTGTGGGAGTTAGCTGTTAGCACGGCTCTCAAATAACCTGGCAGCTAATGAACTGTCACTTTTTTCCCCCAAACAAGACGTTTTAGTCCATGTTCGGCTGAAAAGCCCTGGTGCTGCCAGCTTTGAACCTTGATTCCAGGGTTGGCTATGTCTTTCGAGGCACGTACCAGTTGTTAACTCTTTGCTAGTGGTTGGTTTTTAGATGTCTGATTTTGTTAAGGTTTTATGGGGTTGGACTGTATTGAGAGCAGCCATTCTCTTCATATATGCCCTACTACACTGACTCAAGGAAGCCGGCAATATGTTAAACAATGACAGGGAGATACAGTAGTTGAGAAGGCTGAAAGGTTGAGGTGGACTAATGGATTGAACCCTCATCTCCAGGGGCCATATCTGGTTTGGAGCTTTCAGCAATACCGCTATACCAGCCTCCTACACTGCTGACCCATATTGTCTCTTAGAACTCCTCCACACCACATGTATCATCATGTCACAGTAGAGTTTGCAGGGACGTGCAGAATCCATTGGCTCTGCCAGAGTGGGCGCCCTCTCCACCTGACTGGACGAATCTTGGCTGTCCTCCTGGGAGGTTATCCAAGGACAGTGGTCCAGTACTGGGATTCTTCCTGTCCTCCTGGGAGGTTATCCAAGGACAGTGGTCCAGTACTGGGATTCTTCCTGTCCTGCTGGGAGGTTATCCAAGGACAGTGGTCCAGTACTGGGATTCTTCCTGTCCTCCTGGGAGGTTATCCAAGGACAGTGGTCCAGTACTGGGATTCTTCCTGTCCTGCTGGGAGGTTATCCAAGGACAGTGGTCCAGTACTGGGATTCTTCCTGTCCTGCTGAGAGGTTATCTCAGGACAGTGGTCCAGTACTGGGATTCTTCCTGTCCTGCTGGGAGGTTATCTCAGGACAGTGGTCCAGTACTGGGATTCTTCCTGTCCTGCTGAGAGGTTATCTCAGGACAGTGGTCCAGTACTGGGATTCTTCCTGTCCTGCTGAGAGGTTATCTCAGGACAGTGGTCCAGTACTGGGATTCTTCCTGTCCTGCTGAGAGGTTATCTCAGGACAGTGGTCCAGTACTGGGATTCTTCCTGTCCTGCTGAGAGGTTATCTCAGGACAGTGGTCCAGTACTGAGATTCTTCCTGTCCTGCTGAGAGGTTATCTCAGGACAGTGGTCCAGTACTGGGATTCTTCCTGTCCTGCTGAGAGGTTATCTCAGGACAGTGGTCCAGTACTGGGATTCTTCCTGTCCTGCTGAGAGGTTATCTCAGGACAGTGGTCCAGTACTGGGATTCGTCCTATCCTGCTCAGGTCTACTGTATTATTACTTAATCAGGCTTGGGTGTTGAAGGGAGAGGTATTGATCTGATGTTTGTTGTTTATAGCAGTGTGACAGTTGACTAACACTTTAAGTTGAGTTGCCCTTATACCTATGGAACTATACGGGAATAACTGAATAATTGTATATTGGATATTCTAGTACACAATATTAACCTTGTATATGCACAATGTTGTAACTGGAGATCAAGGATGAAATAACATTAACTTAAGGTCACAAGATCTGAAATGGCTTCATGCTGTTATGTAATGGGTATCTTCACACAAGGGGGTAATCACAGTCAGGTAGTCAGAAACTATGAACATTAAGGAAACTGCGTTTGCTTTTTGCTCAGAAAATGACTTTATTCTGGTGTGACAATATAGCATAGAGCTGGACTATAATCCATATGGTGATAAATTGTCTGAATTGATGTGAAAACGATAAATAAAACGAAACATTTATAACTTTAATGTACACCACCGTTTGTTTAAATTATCCTACTACTAGTTTGATGGTTGTAGCCATCAATTGTCCCATTAACATTCACCCATATTAGCAAACTTATTTAATTTAAAACTTCACATTTCTCTAGTATAGGCTACTTATCGTAATGAACGATATCAGCAAAATGCCTGCGATAAGTGATCGGTATGGTCGGTGTTGATAATTTTCAGTTTATCGTCCGAGATCTAATATAGCCCTACCTCTAACCCGTTATAGATAGAGTCGGTACCCTGTGTTCTTTTTATGTTAGGATAAGTGTGGGAAACATGCTGTGTTAGTGGGTGTAACCATCCGGCCTGGTCTGGGAATAGCATGGTGCTCATAGTGACCCCAGTGTTAGGTTAGAGTCTTAGGTTGCATCCCAAATGGCACCCTATTCCCTATATACTACACTTCTTTTGACAAGAGCCCTATGGGACCTGGTCAAAGGTAGTGCACTATAAAGGGGATAGGGTATCATTTGGGATGAAGACTTACTCTCATGGCTCATTTACTGGTCACGTCCCATCAAGAGAACAGCTGTGATTATTTCATTACCATTAATCTCGGCAGCCAGAACCAAATAAGCTACTGTTAAAGATGTCATGAGAGATTAGATTACCATAGCTTGCCACTAGATTTGGTTTATATTGAGTTATTTAACCTTTATATATTCAGGTTGCTATTGTTGAGATGACCTGTTCCAAATGGCCCTAAGCCGTTACCATATTCTGAATAACAAATATACATAGAAAATGCATCATTATATACTTAGATCAGTGAGGGACTGAACCTCGGTGAGCCATGCATGCACGCACACATACGCACTCACGCACCGACGCACACATACACACATACAAACCCACACACACACACACACACTGCTATTCTAGTCAGACTTATGTACTGTCCAAATCATGAAAGACAAAACTATGACTGCTCTGGGTTTACCAAACTCATATTTTATTTGCTACCGTTGCATTCATTACATTCCATCCATTATGATAAGCCTGTCCTCTCCCCTCCCCATTTATCCCCCCTTCCAACATCTATAATCAGATGTCTGTTTCAAGTTTACTATACGTGGCTAATACATTGATCCTGCTCTGAGAAATTCACCCAGGTCAGCTATTGGACATTTTGAGCAAGAAGCAACCTCCCTTCTCTCTCTACGGAAAAGTTGTAGTCTTTACTTAAAGAGGAGGGAGGGGCTGTTACTCAGAAATAACTGAATCGATATCCAACGCAATAACAGTAATTCTGAACATTTACTTCTAAAATAACTGAGTAGCTGTTTGTTAATGGTGGGAGAACAGGGAGGTAGTGTATGAGTGTGAGTACATGTCTATATATCTGAGGATGTTACTAAGCATTTCTATTGGCTGCTTTCTTCCCTGTCCACCTCCTCCCTCCGGTTTAGAAGTTGATGTTTTATGCCTCCATCACACCGACAGCATCATTGCGTTTTGGTGCACCAGAAGTACATTCATTTCCAATGGAACGCTGCGTTTGCCTTGCAGCATTGAGTTGCAGAGGCAGTTGCAGTGCATTTTGTGTGGTGCATACCTTGGATTTATCGAATGTATGCATCAAACTGTATGTTGAATGTTGAACTTCTGTTTCACACATATCCAGATGCGTACTATTTTGCACAATGACGCTGTCGGTGTGTGATACCCGGGACATCCGTACGTAAAATGTATGCACGCATGACTGTAAGTCGCTTTCGATAAAAGTGTCTGTTAAATTACATATACAGTGCATTCGGAAAATGTTCAGACCCCTTTACTTTTTCCACATTTTGTTACGTTACAGCCTTATTCTACAATTGATTAAAAAAAAAATCATCATCAATCTACACACAATACCCCATAATGAAACAGGTTTTTAGAAATGTTTGCACATTTATACAAAAATAAAAAACAGAAATACCTTATTTACATAAGTATTCAGACCCTTTGCTATGAGGCTCGAAATTGAGCTCAGGTGCATCCTGTTTCCATTGATCATCCTTGAGATGTTTCTACAACTTGATTGGAGTCCACCTGTGGTAAATTCAATTGATTGGACATGATTTGGAAAGTCACACACCTGTCTGTATAAGGTCCCACAGTTGACAGTGCATGTCAGAGCAAAAACCTAGCCATGAGGTCGAAGGAATTGTCCGTAGAGCTCCGAGACAGGATTTTGTCGAGGCACAGATCTGGGGAAGGGTACCAAAAAATGTCTGCAGCATTGAAGGTCCCCAAGAACACAGTGGCCTCCATCATTCTTAAATGGAAGAAGTTTGGAACCACGAAGACTCTTCCAAGAGCTGGCCACCCGGCCAAACTGAGCGATCTGAGGGAGAAGGGCATTGGTCAGGGAGGTGACCTAGAACCCGATGGTCACTCTGACAGAGCTCCAGAGTTCCTCTGTGGAGATGGGAGAACCTTCCAGAAGGACAACCATCTCTGCAGAACTCCACCAATCAGGCCTTTATGGTAGAGTGGCCAGACGGAAGCCACTCCTCAGTAAAAGGCACATGACAGCCACCTAAAGACTCTCAGACCAGAGAAACAAGATTCTCTGGTCTGATGAAACCAAGATTGAACTCTTTGGCCTGAATGCCAAGCGTCACGTCTGGAGGAAACCTGGCACCATCCCTACGGTGAAGCATGGTGGTGGCAGCATCATGCTGTGGGGATGTTTTTCAGTGGCAGGGACTGGGAGACTAGTCAGGATCGAGGGAAAGATGAACGGATCAAAGTACAGAGAGATCCTTGATGAAAACCTGCTCCAGAGCGCTCAGGACCTCAGACTGGGGCGAAGGTTCACCTTCCAACAGGACAACTACCCTAAGCCCACAGCCAACACAACGCAGGAGTGGCCTTGAGTGGACCAGCCAGAACCCGCATTTTAACCTGATTGAACATCTCTGGAGAAACCTTAAAATAGCTGTGCAGCGACACTCCCCATCCAACCTGACAGAGCTTGAGAGGATCTGCAGAGAAGAATGGGAGAAACTCCCCAAATACAGATGTGTCAAACTTGTAGCGTCATGTCCAAGAAGACTCGAAGCTGTAATCGCTACCAAAGGTGCTTCAACAAAGTACTGAGTAAAGTGTCTGAATACTTATGTAAATGTGATATTTCAGTAGTTAAAAAAATAAAAAATAAATTGCATTATGGAGTATTGTGTGGAGATTGATGAGGAAAAAAAACAATTTAATCACATTTAGAATAAGGCTGTAACGTAACAAAATGTGGAAAAAGCGAAGGGGTCTGAATACGTTCCGAATGCGCTGTATTACTATTGTATTATGATGATATATTATAGATGCAGTCAGTGGACTGGACTGGGGCCAGAACCTGAGGCACCCAGAACCTGAGGGCCTTTAGTTACATTGAAAAGGCGTTCTAGTAGAAGTCAGAGACCAGTAGAGATACAGAGGGGTTGTATGGAAGTGATCATTAATGGTCGTCATTCTTAGACAGAACTGGTCTGTCTTTGATTTTAAGGTATTTTAATGAATTTGAATGATTTTAGGCCAATCAATGCCTTTGTATAACATTAACCTTAATCTACAATGTAACAGAACACTACCTCAGGTGCATAGTCAGTGTTTCTTCTTTTGATTTCAGGTAAACTATGACCAGGTGGATTGTATTACTATGTGTGTGTCTGTGCGTCACCTCAGCAACATTCAACAACTATCAGCAAATCAGCAGCTATGAGGAGCACTCCTTTCTGGGTAAGGGGACTTATTACACCCCGTTATACATTACATATGAAATGACATATTTATCTGTGTGTGGTTTCATGGCTTTGTGTGTGTGTGTGTGACTGTGTCTGTGTCTTTACCTGTGTATGTTTGTTAATCTTTGTCTGTCTGTCTGTGTGTGTGTGTGTGTGTGTGTGTGTGTGTGTGTGTGTGTGTGTGTGTGTGTGTGTGTGTGTGTGTGTGTGTGTGTCCATCTCTCTGCCCTCTTCCCCTCCAGACCCTGAGGACACACTGAGTGTGAGTGTCCCACTGGAGCTGCCCCAGCGCCCTCTACTGGGCAGCACCTTGGTACTACCCTGCTACTTCCAGGTAGGTCCACCTGGCGCCACTATCAATACTACACAGATATGAGAAATAAGGATGTTGGATTTAGCAATACAAATCATATTATTAGATTTTTTTATTTAAAAGAAACAACATGACTACCTCCTGTTTGAGGGACCCTCCCTTCACTGTTTTAACTCCCTTCACTGTTTTAACTCCCTTCACTGCTTTAACTCCCTTCACTGTTTTAACTCCCTTCACTGTTTTAACTCCCTTCACTGTTTTAACTCCCTTCACTGTTTTAACTCCCTTCACTGTTTTAACTCCCTTCACTGCTTTAACTCCCTTCACTGCTTTAACTCCCTTCACTGTTTTAACTCCCTTCACTGCTTTAACTCCCTTCACTGCTTTAACTCCCTTCACTGTTTTAACTCCCTTCACTGTTTTAACTCCCTTCACTGTTTTAACTCCCTTCACTGTTTTAACTCCCTTCACTGTTTTAACTCCCTTCACTGTTTTAACTCCCTTCACTGCTTTAACTCCCTTCACTGTTTTAACTCTCGCCAGTGCTTTAACTCCCTTCACTGTTTTAACTCTCGCCAGTGCTTTAACTCCCTTCACTTTTTTTAACTCCCTTCACTGCTTTAACTTCCATCACTGTTTTAACTCCCTTCACTGCTTTAACTTCCATCACTGTTTTAACTCCCTTCACTGTTTTAACTCTCGCCAGTGCTTTAACTCCCTTCACTGTTTTAACTCCCTTCACTGTTTTAACTCCCTTCACTGTTTTCACTCCCTTCACTGCTTTAACTCCCTTCACTGTTTTAACTCCCTTCACTGTTTTAACTCTCGCCAGTGCTTTAACTCCCTTCACTGCTTTAACTCCCTTCACTGCTTTAACTCCCTTCACTGTTTTAACTCCCTTCACTGTTTTCACTCCCTTCACTGCTTTAACTCCCTTCACTGTTTTAACTCCCTTCACTGTTTTACAGTGGGGAAAAAAAGTATTTAGTCAGCCACCAATTGTGCAAGTTCTCCCACTTAAAAAGATGAGAGAGGCCTGTAATTTTCATCATAGGTACACGTCAACTATGACAGACAAAATGAGAAAAAAAAATCCAGAAAATCACATTGTAGGATTTTTAATGAATTTATTTGCAAATTATGGTGGAAAATAAGTATTTGGTCAATAACAAAAGTTACTCAATACTTTGTTATATACCCTTTGTTGGCAATGACACAGGTCAAACGTTTTCTGTAAGTCTTCACAAGGTTTTCACACACTGTTGCTGGTATTTTGGCCCATTCCTCCATGCAGATCTCCTCTAGAGCAGTGATGTTTTGGGGCTGTCGCTGGGCAACACAGACTTTCAACTCCCTCCAAAGATTTTCTATGGGGTTGAGATCTGGAGACTGGCTAGGCCACTCCAGGACTTTGAAATGCTTCTTACGAAGCCACTCCTTCGTTGCCCGGGCGGTGTGTTTGGGATCATTGTCATGCTGAAAGACCCAGCCACGTTTCATCTTCAATGCCCTTGCTGATGGAAGGAGGTTTTCACTCAAAATCTCACGATACATGGCCCCATTCATTCTTTCCTTTACACGGATCAGTCGTCCTGGTCCCTTTGCAGAAAAACAGCCCCAAAGCATGATGTTTCCACCCCCATGCTTCACAGTAGGTATGGTGTTCTTTGGATGCAACTCAGCATTATTTGTCCTCCAAACACGACGAGTTGAGTTTTTACCAAAAAGTTCTATTTTGGTTTCATCTTACCATATGACATCCTCTTCTGGATCATCCAAATGCACTCTAGCAAACTTCAGACGGGCCTGGACATGTACTGGCTTAAGCAGGGGGGCACGTCTGGCACTGCAGGATTTGAGTCCCTTGCGGCGTAGTGTGTTACTGATGGTAGGCTTTGTTACTTTGGTCCCAGCTCTCTGCAGGTCATTCACTAGGTCCCCCCGTGGGGTTCTGGGATTTTTGCTCACCGTTCTTGTGATCATTTTGACCCCACGGGGTGAGATCTTGCGTGGAGCCCCAGATTGAGGGAGATTATCAGTGGTCTTGTATGTCTTCCATTTCCTAATAATTGCTCCCACAGTTGATTTCTTCAAACCAAGCTGCTTACCTATTGCAGATTCAGTCTTCCCAGCCTGGTGCAGGTCTACAATTTTGTTTCTGGTGTCCTTTGACAGCTCTTTGGTCTTGGCCATAGTGGAGTTTGGAGTGTGACTGTTTGAGGTTGTGGACAGGTGTCTTTTATACTGATAACAAGTTCAAACAGGTGCCATTAATACAGGTAACGAGTGGAGGACAGAGGAGACTCTTAAAGAAGAAGTTACAGGTCTGTGAGAGCCAGAAATCTTGCTTGTTTGTAGGTGACCAAATACTTATTTTCCACCATAATTTGCAAATAAATTCATTAAAAATCCTACAATGTGATTTTCTGGATTTTTTTTCCTCAATTTGTCTGTCATAGTTGACGTGTACCTATGATGAAAGTTACAGGCCTCTCTCATCTTTTTAAGTGGGAGAACTTGCACAATTGGTGGCTGACTAAATACTTTTTTCCCCCACTGTAACTCTCGCCAGTGCTTTAACTCCCTTCACTGTTTTAACTCCCTTCACTGTTTTAACGCCCTTCACTGCTTTAACTCCCTTCACTGTTTTAACGCCCTTCACTGCTTTAACTCCCTTCACTGTTTTAACTCCCTTCACTGTTTTAACTCCCTTCACTGTTTTAACTCCCTTCACTGTTTTAACTCCCTCCACTCTGTTTTGACTTGTTTTCATGTTTCTCATAATATTGTTTTCACATATTTGATTCCTGGTGAGGAGAAAACTCAGTTAGACAGGACTGCAGTTCAATTGACCAATGATGAGTTACAGTGATACAAAGTTCCATGATAAGAAACCCCATTGTATTTCCACCATTATGTGATTTGATGTGTTTTATTTCAGAGGGGTCATCAACATGTAAAAAGAGCATTTAATATTGTATTGTAATATAATTATGTTTTTCTAATAAACTTGAACTTGAACTTTAACCCTACTTCCAGGACCACACCGTCCACGACCCCGGCGCCCCCACCATTGCCACCCTGTCCCACCGCATCAAATGGAGCCGCATCACCAAGGAGCATGTCTCTGTCATCCTGGTGGCCATGGACGGAGAGGTCAAGGTGGAGGAGGACTATCTGGATCGGGTCCACATGGTGGGCTATCCCCAGACCCCCACTGACGCCAGCATCAAGATCACAGAGTTGAGGTCCAACGACACTGGCACCTACCGATGTGAGGTACAGCACGGCATCGAGGACAACCATGACACTGTGGACGTCCTGGTTCAAGGTAGGGACAGAGGGTAGTGGGAGTGTTACGGCTGCTTGCTGCCAAGGAATTCATATTTTGTTATTGCTCTCTTTGTAAACAAAGTTGGTGCTTATAGCTACCACTGTACAAATGTTAGTTTCTATCTTTAGATTTCAGGACATTAAAGAGGTTATACGGAACTTTTGCTTATATGGTTTCTCTTGGCCAAAAGGGACGGGGTCCTAAATTAACAGAAACATTGTCCATAAATTGCCTAATTGAAAATACCCCCACACACCAATGAGCAAAATCATATATTATTTGCCTAAAACTAAGGATTTGTATGGTTTCATTTGTGATTTTTTAAAAATGATATTCTATCATTTGCTGTATGTACTGTATATAAACCATGCAGCCAACTTTCAAGCAAAATAAATAATGTATCTTTAATCCACACAGATAGACAGTGATCTAATTATTTTATGGAGGCATTAGTGGCTGCTCTGTCGCTGTTATACTATGATCTCTCTCCAGGTATTGTGTTCCACTACCGGGCCATCACGACACGCTACACTCTGACCTTTGAGAAGGCCAAGGCAGCCTGTATCCAGAACAGTGCTGTGATCGCGACCCCAGAGCAGCTGCAGGCAGCGTACGATGACGGCTTCCACCAGTGTGACGCCGGCTGGCTCTCCGATCAGACTGTCAGGTCAGTCTATATCCCTCTCCTTCATCTGCACTGATCTGAAATCAGTTCCTGTTTTCAGATCAATGCCGAAGCAGTGAAGTGAATGAAGTGACTGGAAAGAACTGAACTGATTTCAGATCAAAGTGAAGGAGAGAGTCTATAAGGCTTGTCTTCAAATAGTGTTTGTTTTCTATAAAATATTAAGTGAGCTTGAGGGAGCTTGCCTGACGCAATGGAGCCAATGGAATAGTCCCAAAAGTGCAAGCTCCGCCTATCTGGTACTCCAACCAGGCTCAATCAGATGCTTTGAAAGAAAACAATGATCTAAAAAAATACACCAAATACTTAGAATTTTGAACCCAGGTCTGCAGTCTATCCAAAGTTTGAAAATAAGTTAAAAGATTTTATTACACAGTTTATAATGACTGTGCATACAGTTCTCTAAGCATCATGAGGTCTTGAGATCATTTACTTTATATAGGAATTATGAATATAGATAGACTTGTCGGTTTGTATTTCAACATTGTCCATTTATTCCATGATTCCATTTTCATGTCAGTATTTGGATTGGTCATCCGTCTAAACACAGACGTCTGCCATGCTGAACTTTCTGTTGAATGTTTGACAGTTGAGCCTCTGAACGTGTCACTTCCTCTCGACACACAGCCTCTCTTGTCCTCCTTTCCATCCCTCCTTCCATCCCTGGCAAAAACCTAGAGGATTGTGTTTACCTTTCTCTGATCTCACCTGTACGTTTTTTCAACACCTCAGAATGAAAGCCCTCATTCCATAAACCTCCTCTAGTCGATTTCTCAGAAATACTAGAGGGTTTAGAGGAAACGTTGTGGGCCGGTTTTCCGGACACACATTAAGCCTAGTCTTGGACTAAGAAGCTTTTTAAAGCTTTTTAAGTCTCAGTCTAGGAAACCCTTAAAGATTTATCCATGGAAATAACATGTTTGAAATAATATGTTACCCAGGAAGGAAGACAAAGGCTCCAATTCATTCAATAAACTAACACGGCACTGCCTCAACTGATTCACTCAGAATGTTTATGTTGTAATGGAGGTGTTAACCATATTAAACCAACACATTGAATTTAATTGAATTTATTTGGGTCAAAACATATACAACGAGATATGCATCGGAACCCCAGAGGATAGCACTTTAAAGTATCACTCTGCAAAGTAGGCCTATCGCTCTGCACTGGTATGGATTTTATACTAATTTCTGTTTTCTGTGAAAGGTACCCAATCCATGATCCACGTGAGAATTGCTACGGCGACAAAGACGAAGTTCCCCGGGTGCGAACCCTACGGAGTGAGAGACGTCAACGAGACTTACGACGTGTACTGTTTTGCCGAGAAGATGACAGGTAACCAAGGAGACGTCCTTGATCTTTTTTTCATAAGTGAAAAACAGAATGAGATCAGGACATGTTCACCTTGGAGAATACAATACGTTTTCACAGACAACTTTTTCACTCTGATGTGAAAATCGGGAACATTTACATTTTGATGAATGTGCATTGCCTTAATCAAATAAATGAGTTACATTGACTCAAATATTCTTAACTACACAACTATCAACCTCAAGTTACACTGAACATGTCACTACCTCACCTCCCCTGTTGTTTCCTCTCCCAGGCAGTGTGTTCTACTCTGGCTCTGTGGCTAAGTTCACCTACTCCGAGGCTGAGGAACAGTGCAGTAAGCAGGGGGCCCTGTTGGCCACCACAGGACAGCTGTACCTGGCCTGGCAGGCTGGTCTGGATGTGTGCAATGCAGGCTGGCTGGGGGACAGGAGCGTCCGCTACCCCATCAACATCCGAAGGCCGCAGTGCGGAGGGGGTCTGCTGGGGGTACGGACCGTGTACCTCCACGTCAACCAGACGGGGTACCCACTCCCTGAATCCCGCTACGATGCCTACTGCTACACAGGTAGGTTGCATTTAGCCTGGTCCCAGATCTGTTTGTGCCAAACATGACAACAACTATAGGCTATATAGCACAAACAGATCTAGAACCAGGCTAGGTTACACTGTGAATCAACCATAGACTTAATACCAGTGTATGTACAGTATGTCATCATTGGAAGGAACCTACCGACACAAGATTATTTTTGTGTTTCATAAGCGTTTTAGTGTCATATTTGTAAGCGTGTGTGTGTTTGCGTGTGCATTTTAGTGTCATATTTGTGTAATATTTTTAAGCGTTTCATTGTTTCATATTTTTCAAATGGCTGAATTTGTTCAGGATCACAACATTGTTAAGTGCAACAGTAAACAACCATTCGCACCACACGTTTCCGTTTCGAAACCGTTCCCAAGAGTTTAGCGATCACAAGCATGAACCCTTTCTTCGGTCTCCTCCAGAAATGGACGAGGAAGGCTCGGGCATGGTGGTGCCCACCGAGGCGGGCAGCGGCGTGCTGAGCGTCGCCACAGTGACCCAGGGTCCTCCCGAGGTGTTCTTCAGGAAGACGACCACGGAGAGCGAGGCGTTGGGCGAGGTCCTGGCCACCCAGAAACCCACCAGCGTGGACTTCACCTTCGGGACTGAGCTGCCCCTGTCACAGCCGCCCAGTGTCACCGAGCTTCCGTTCCCACAGCCGCCCAGTGTCACCGAGCTTCCGTTCCCACAGCCGCCCAGTGTCACCGAGCTGCCCCTGCCACAGCCGCCCAGTGTCACCGAGCTGCCCCTGCCACAGCCGCCCAGTGTCACCGAGCTGCCCCTGCCACAGCCGCCCAATGTCACCGAGCTGCCCCTGCCACAGCCGCCCAGTGTCACTGAGCTGCCCCTGCCACAGCCGCCCAATGTCACCGAGCTGCCCCTGCCACAGCCGCCCAATATCACCGAGCTGCCCCTGCCACAGCCGCCCAATATCACCGAGCTGCCCCTGCCACAGCCGCCCAGTGTGACAGAGTTGGTTGTGGATGTTGTGGGGAGAGTAACGGCCAGGCTAGATGTGGGGAGTGAGATCAGCAAAGTGAGCGGATCAGGATATTTATTTTCTGCTACAGGTCAGTGACTGGATATCTTGCTGTGTTTGAGTGTAAATAGCATACGTAGTCACTTTTCTTGGGATGCTGTGTTGGAAAAGTTGTTGCTGGAACAATTGAGTGTGCAAGCCCTACTTTCAATACTACTGTGAGTTTGCATGTTGAAATGGAAAGAGAAGAATTGCAGTCATTGATGAGGAGACTTGCCAGCTTTATAATTGATATAAAAATCTGAATGATTACAAACTGTGAATGAAAACACACTTGGGTGATTAATGTGTCTGGTGCATGAGATCAACCACATTATATCAGCATTATTACCCCCCCCCCCACCCCCCATCTGTAGGTGTTGTGTTCCACTACCGTGCTGGCTCTAGCCGCTACGCCTTCACCTTCGAGGAGGCCCAGCTGGCCTGTCAGAGTGTTGGAGCCTCCATCGCCACCCCAGAGCAGCTCCAGGCTGCCTATGAGGCCGGCTACCACCAGTGTGATGCAGGCTGGCTTCTGGATCAGACCGTCAGGTAGGAAGGAAGACACACATGCTTGTCTGTATAGATGTACATGGGCACACAAACATATTTAAAGACAGAACTACAGACATATTAATACATGCATACACACACTAACTACGGGAGGCTGCTGAAGGGAGGATGGCTCATAATAATGCCTGGAATGGAGTAAATGGAATGGTATGAACAACATGGAAACCATGTGTTTGATTTGTTCAATACCATTCAATTTATTCAGTTCCAGCCATTACTATGAGTCTGTCCCCCCCAATGAAGGTGCCACCAGCCTCGGGCCGCCTGTGCCCCACACAGAGACTGTACTTGTTTCAAGTCCTTGTCACTGTTCCTTACCATCAGTACAACCATCTTCTTTTCTTCTTTATACGCCCATTCATGACCGTGAATAAAGGTTGTTGTCATGCCCAGGTATCCAATCGTGTCTCCTCGGGAAAAGTGCTCTGGGGATCTGGAGACTTTACCAGGAGTGAGGTCCTATGGACTGAGGCCCGCTGATGAACACTACGATGTGTACTGCTACGTGGACAGACTCAGGGGTGAGAAAACACACTAGGTTTCGTTCATTCAAATTGCTCTTGAATCACTTTGTAACCCAGAGACGTTGTCATACCTTGTGTCTATTTCTTGTCTGTCTATTGCAGTAGTAGTCTTTAAAGATAAGTCAAGAGGTTGGGCTAGTTTGTTGTATATACACTGTCTTAACCATGTGGGAAATGAATGGCAATTGAAAAAGAGGTTTGGCTCATCACAAACCACAACGCTGTGGGAGTTGTTTTGAGCACTGCCTCAACTGTCATGTCCTTTCATTCTCTCCTTTTCTCTTCCACTTTCTCACCATCCTCTCATCCCTTAACCTGACTGTCTCCTCTCCTCTCCTCTCCTCTCCTCTCCTCTCCTCTCCTCTCCTCTCCTCTCCTCTCCTCTCCTCTCCTCTCCCCTCATCCCTTAACCTGACTGTCCTCTCTTCTCTAGGCGATGTGTTCCATGCTGGCTCCAGTGAGGGCTTTACCTACGACGGTGCTCTGGCTCACTGTCAGGAGCTGAACGCTACCCTGGCCTCTACTGGACAGCTCTACGCCGCCTGGAGACAAGGGTTGGATAAGTGCCGCGCAGGCTGGCTAATCGACCGGAGCGTCCGCTACCCCATCACCAACCCCCGGGCGGCGTGTGGTGCAGGGAAGGCAGGGGTGTACACAGTATTCACGCACAACAACCAGACGGAATACCCAGACCTGTACTCCAGATATGACGCCTACTGCTTCAAAGGTATGGACTGAAATGCGTTGAATCATAAGTCATGTTGTTTCCATTTTCTCACTCACTCTCACTCACTTGCTCGCTCGCATTCTCACTCACTCACTCACCTACTCTCTCTCACTCACTCACACAATCACTCACTCACCCACTCACTCACTCACTCAAAAATCTTTTTTTTCCTTGTAGTGGACATCTTGCTTCTCGCCAATGAAACTGGATTGAACATCACAGAGATAGAAGAGGCTTTGGTTAACCTCACATCCATCACTGATTTGCTGAGGCCTGGTAAGAGCCATAGTCTTCATTTGCTCTTAATAAGCATTTTATGGAATTCTACACTAGAAATGAAAGAGTATATATATATATATATATATATATATATATATATATATACAGTTGAAGTCGGAATTTTACATGCACTTAGATTGGAGTCATTAAAACTTGTTTTTCAACCACTCCACAAATTTCTTGTTAACAAACTATAGTTTTGGCAAGTCGGTAAGGACATCTACTTTGACTGTGCCTTTAAACAGCTTGGAAAATTCCAGAAAATGATGTCATGGCTTTAGAAGCTTCTGATAGGCTAATTGACATCATTTGAGTCAATTGGAGGTGTACCTGTGGACAGTGGCGGCTCCTGAAAAAATTCTCAGGAGGGGCAATTTTTCTGATGATTTAGGTGACCTACACACGTGCACGAGTCCGTGCACGCGATTCCAGATATCTTTACCTCTGAATAAACTGCCTTTATTATACCATATCCACCCTGTCCAAAGTCTCTACTTGGTCTCAGTTCTCCAGTAAACTTGTGATTATCAACAGTACACAACGGTAACAAACAATTGGGGGAACTCACGGGGCAGATAGTAACCACTTAAAAGGAAGCGATTCCCAAACCTTCCATAACAAAGCCATCACCTACAGAGAGATGAACTTGGAGAAGAGTCCCCTAAGTAAGCTTGTCCTGGGCCTCTGTTCACAAACACAAACAGACCCCACACAGCCCCAGGACAACAACAACAACAACAACAACAACACAATTAGACCCAACCAAATCATGAGAAAACAAAAAGAGAATTACTTGACACATTGGAAAGAACAAACAAAAAAACAGAGCAAACTAGAATGCTATTTGGCCCTAAACAGAGAGTACACAGTGGCAGAATACCTGACCACTGTGACTGACCCAAACTTAATGAAAGCTTTGACTATGTACAGACTCAGTGACCATAGCCTTGCTATTGAGAAAGGCCGCCGTAGGGCAGACCTGGCTCTCAAGAGAAGACAGGCTATGTGCACACTGCCCACAAAATGAGGTGGAAACTGAGCTGCACTTCCTAACCTCCTGCCAAATGTATGACCATATTAGAGACACATATTTCCCTCAGATTACAGCGATCCACAAAGAATTCGAAAACAAACCCAATTTTGATAAACTCCCTTATCTACTGGGTGAAAAACCACAGTGTGCCATCACAGCTGCAAGATTTGTGACCTGTTGCCACAAGAAAAGGGCAACCAGTGAAGAACAAACACCATTGTAAATACAACCCATATTTATGTTTATTTATTTTCCCATTTGTACTTTAACTATTTGCACATTGTAACAACACTGTATATATACATAATATGACATTTGAAATGTCTTTATTCTTTTGAAACTTCTGAGTGTAATGTTTACTGTTAATATTTATTGTTTATTTCACTTTTGTTTACTATCTACTTCCCTTGCTTTGGCAATGTTAACACACGTTTCCCATGCCAATAAAGCCCTTAAATTGAATTGAATTGATAGTAAGGTCGCAATGACACAGAAAGCAGTTCAATGTCGGGGTACAGAGTCGCTCTCTTACCAGGATCGCGGTCCGCTCTGACCAGGGTGAAGGTGGCCGGCTCCACTTCTCTGTCCGGGACTCATCCAGCCAAGTCTCCCAGCTGTATTGGGATTCAGCTGCCAGCAGCGTTTTCATTATTTAGTCCGTTCGTAGCGGGTATGTACACGATCAACAAGATCAGTCCAAAACCAACCACTGGAAATCCATGGTTGGCAGAATGTTTGTAAACTAAGTCTACAAATTAAAAACATAAAATAACGCCGCACTGCAGGTCGCAACAGAGACGCTTCTAGCCGCCATTGTCTTAGTTACGTTCAACGTTACGTCACGTATGACGAAAGCGCGTAAGTGCAAGCCCACAGACACCCATAGAGAATGTATAGAAAGCTTTGAAATGTGAAAAAAATAGATTTTACATGACAGGCTATGAGAGACTTCTGGGCGATTTTCAACTTGACTGAAATCGCCCCAAAAACGGGCGGGGCCATTTGAAGCACGACTTTAGCCTGATTTGACATTTAGTGGCTGGCAGATCAGACGTGAACACTGATAACTGCTGTTGCCGTGATATAATTGATTAGAAAAAAAATCCCTTCCTTTTCCCGTTTGGCAGTGCGTCGCCCATATCGCCCTATTGAACAAGCCGTCCCTGCCTGTGGATGTATTTAAAGGACTACCTTCAAACTCAGTGCCTCTTTGCTTGACATCATGGGAAAATCAAAAGAAATCAGCCAAGACCTCAGAAAAAAAATTGTAGACCTCCACAAGTCTGGTACATCCTTGGGAGCAATTTCCAAACGCCTGAAGGTACCAGATTCATCTGTACAAACAATAGTACGCAAGTGTAAACACCATGGGACCACGCAGCCGTCATACCGCTCAGGAAGGAGACGCGTTCTGTCTCCTAGAGAAAAGTGCAAATCAATCCCAGAACAACAGCAAAGGACATTGTGAAGATGCTGGAGGAAACAGGTACAAAAGTATCTACATCCACAGCAAAATGAGTCCTATATCGACATAACCTGAAAGGCCGTTCAGCAAGGAAGAAGCCACAGCTCCAAAACCGTCATAAAAAAGCCAGACTACGGTTTGCAACTGCACATGGGGACAAAGATCGTACTTTTTGGAGAAATGTCCTCTGGTCTGATGAAACAAAAATAGAACTGTTTGCCCATAATGACCATTGTTATGTTTGGTGGAAAAAGGGGGTAACTTGCAAGCCGAAGAACACCATCCCAACTGTGAAGCACGGGGGTGGCAGCATCATGCTGTGGGGGTGCTTTGCTGCAGGAGGGACTGGTGCACTTCACAAAATAGATGGCATCATGAGGAAGGAAAATTATGTGGATATATTGAAGCAACATCTCAAGACATCAGTCAGGAGGTTAAAGCTTGGTCGCAAATGGGTCTTCCAAATGGACAATGACCCCAAGCATACTTCCAAAGTTGTGGCAAAATGGCTGAAGGACAACAAAGTCAAGGTATTGGAGTGGCCATCACAAAGCCCTGACCTCAATCCTATAGAACATTTGTGGGCAGAACTGAAAAAGCGTGTGCGAACAAGGAGGTCTACAAACCTGACTCAGTTACACCAGCTCTGTCAGGAGGAATGGGCCAAAATTCACCCAACTTATTGTGGGAAGCTTGTTGAAGGCTACCCGAAACGTTTGACCCAAGTTAAACAATTTAAAGGCAATGCTACCAAATACTAATTGAGTGTATGTAAACTTCTGACCCACTGGGAATGTGATGAAAGAAATAAAAGCTGAAATAAATCATTCTCTCTACTATTATTCTGACATTTCACATTCTTAAAATAAAATGGTGATCCTAACTGACCTAAGACAGGGAATCTTTACTAGGATTAAATGTCAGGAATTGTGAAAAACTGAGTTTAAATGTATTTGGCTAAGGTGTATGTAAACTTCCGACTTCAACTGTATGTACATTATTGAAATATGTAAATCCCTTTTCTTTCTTTCTTTCTTTCTTTCTTTCTTTCTTTCTTTCTTTCTTTCTTTCTTTCTTTCTTTCTTTCTTTCTTTCTTTCTTTCTTTCTTTCTTTCTTTCTTTCTTTCTTTCTTTCTTTCTCTCTCTCTCTCTCTCTCTCTCTCTCTCTCTCTCTCTCTCTCTCTCTCTCTCTCTCTCTCTCTCTCTCTCTCTCTCTCTCTCTCTCTTTCTCTTTCTCTCACTTTCACTCTCTCTCCACAGTCCTGCCTTCCATCACTGCTCCCATCTCTGTGGAGTCCTCAGGCTCTGGTTCTGGTTCCGGGGCCTCTGGGGCCAGTGGATCATCCGGAGATCTCTCTGGTGATCACTCCGGTGAACTGCCTTATTCCGGGAATCTGTCTGGGTCAGGTGATCTTTCAGGCAGCGGGAGCGCCGAGATTCCCAGTGGATCGTCTGGCCTGAGTAGTGGAGATGCGTCCGGTTCGGGGCTGAGTGGAGACGGATCGGGAATAACGGTAATCTTCTCTTCAGGGAGCGGCAGTGTTTTATCCGGTTCGGGCTCTGGGGGTCCTCAGGAGGCTGGAGAGGGAAGCATTGGGATCCTAACCTTCCCCACAGGAATGGGATCGGGAATGGGATTGGGAATGTTCAGTGGCAGTGCGTTCCTGTCGGGATCGGGAAGTGGATCCGGTGTCAGCTCTGAAGAGAGCGGCTCTTCGTCCGACAGCTCCAGCAGCTCTGGGAAAAGTGGGACGTTTTCTGGAATGTCGTCCGGCTCCAGCTCTAGTTCCAGTGAGAAGTTTTCCGGATTTCCCTCAGGATTCTTTCCCTCAGGAGGCTCCAGTGGTCATTCGGGAGAGGAGTCGGGAAGCAGAGACACTCAGGTCCTGCTGATCCATGGGAAGCTGGTGGAGGTTTCCACCTCTCACACACACACAGAGCAGGAGCTTGGTGGAGGGGGCCTGGAGTTCAGCGGCTCCGGATCGGGCAGCAGTGGCTCAGGGTTCTTCCCGGGTGTGACTTTCTTGGGGTCAGGGTTTACTGACCTCACAGGGTCAGCCTCAGGAGAACAGGAGGCCTCGGGGTCTCTCCACTACGGCTCCGGAAGCGGTGATATCAGCGGTTCAGCCTCGGGCAGCAGTGGCTCAGGGTTCTTCCAGGGTGTGACCTTCTTGGGGTCAGGGTTTACCGACCTCACGGGGTCAGCCTCAGGGGAACAGGAGGCCTCTGGGTCTCTCCACTACGGCTCCGGAAGCGGTGATATCAGCAGTTCGGCCTCGGGCAGCAGTGGCTCAGGGTTCTTCCCGGGTGTGACCTTCTTGGGGTCAGGGTTTACCGACCTCACGGGGTCAGCCTCAGGGGAACAGGAGGCCTCTGGGTCTCTCCACTACGGCTCCGGAAGCGGTGATATCAGCGGTTCAGCCTCGGGCAGCAGTGGCTCAGGGTTCTTCCCGGGTGTGACCTTCTTGGGATCAGGGTTCACCGACCTTACGGGGTCAGCCTCAGGGGAACAGGAGGCCTCAGGGTCTCTCCACTATGGATACGGAGCGGGAAGAGGTGGATACGCATCAGGGTTCGGAACGTCGGGCTTCCCATCCGGGGACATGTCTGAAATCTCCAGATCCTCCACCAGCGGTGAGGAGGACAGCGCTGTCACCTTCCTGACAAGTGACTTAATGACAGAGGTTTCCAAGGTGACCACGGTTTCCATGGAGCTGGGGGCTGGGCCAGTGGAGATCAGCGGGCAGGGAAGCGGGTTCCACTCAGGGAGCGGCTCCGACCACCCAACCCAGGCCAGCGGTGTCTCATCTGGGGCACACTCTGGAGATCTGCTCTCTGTGGTGCTGTCCTCTCTGCCCAGTGACAGGGAGCTTATGGCGGACACAGAGGGGCCAGAGGAGGCCCTGGCTGGGGGGGCTGAGCTGGAGGAGATCACCGGCGAGTTTTACGTGACCTTTGCCCCCAACCTTGCTCCCACCGGATTGGCTGCCACCACGGCCCCGGCCATCTCTCTGCAGACCCCTGCCGTCATGGAGGAGCCGTCCTCAGAGGAGGGTGAGTCAGCACACTTTCAGTCTACTCCATTTTCATTGCTATGAACAGTTAAAATAATGTTTGTTTTGCTGTCATGCTGTAGAACCAACAGACGTATTTAAATGGTGTAAAGTAACGTGGCATGGTGTTTTTATTAAGGTGCCAATCAGAAATGTCACCCTATTCCCCATATAGTGCACTAAATAGGGAGTAGGGTGCTATTTCGGTGCTAAGGTACACACTGTATTGTACTCATCCTAATTGTATTCATGCTTAGGTATGCCTAACCCCTGTGACCCTAACCCGTGTGGTGCTGGGTCATGCTCAGTGGAGGGTGGCGATGGGCTATGCCAGTGTCCACCCGGGAAAGTGGGAGATGGGTGCCAGTATGGTGAGTCCTGATGCTGGGGTATCATTATCTCTCATTATCTCTCTCAAGACGTCTTACCGAGCAAGGTCTTCGTTCCTAACTCTCTGCACATCTCTCTTTCTGATCCATTCTGACGTCCTCAGAAGTGTTGTAAATGTTTTACTGTAAAGTAACACACCTTTGTAAACAAAGTTTCTAACAATGCTTTTCTCATATCTCTACTGTATGCCTGGACATCAGCCCCTCTGTCACGATTAGGGTTGCGAAATGGTTTTTCTGAAATCCCGTTTGGAGTTTTCCCGGAATCAGAAGGGAATAAGCAGGAAATCCGTAATCCTCCAACCAGGATTTCTGGGAAACCAGGGAATTCATTGAAAGTTCCTGGAATTTAGCAACCCTCTGTCCCGATGCTACTATCTGATACTGTACATACTGAGACAGTAATATTCTGTAGTCTGTATTTGAGTTGTATTTTTATTTTTGTGATACACTAACAATGCATTTTGTTCCCCCTTTTTCCTGTCTTAATGTACTGTAGGTTTTGTGTTGTAATGTGATGTTGTGTGTCTTGTTTTGTCCTGTTTTCCTACACCTGGTTTTGGGTCTCTCATTCGTTGTGTTTGTCAGACAGTCGCGGGCTCTTTGGCATGTGTGTGTGTGTGTGTGTGTGTGTGTGTGTGTATCGTGTCCTTGCCCCGAGGTCTCAGGGTCTCTCCATCATACTCCTTTATCATGATTCACTCCATCCTGTGTTGTTTTTGTTCTGCTGTTGCCTAGGTTACAGTAAGCGTACCCAGCTGGCAAAAGTGGTTGAAAGGACGTCATTATGATGCCATTTCAGCCAGATCTGTCTGCTGAGTCTATTCCCCCTCCTGCTGCATGCCTGCTACACCTACTGACATCCTGGTGCATACTTGGAACTGCCTATATGAATCCGAACACAAGGCTGCCCATAGAATTAGAATTACTCTCATCTAGTCATTCTATTTCTATGAGTCTGCCACCCAACAAGTGGCTGATCCGGACTTAACCTTACTTCGGATCTTAATACATTTATATGATCAAGTATCTGTCTACTAAACTGTATGAATCAGAAGTTCAACATTTATGGAAAAAAAGTTGTAAAATGTTGTGGTCTGAAGAAAGATCTTTACATGTACAGGAGTGAACATCATTGAGATGAGTATTCATCTTCCTTTCAATGATGATCTGACACAGTAAGGCTGGAGTCTGAATCACTATGTTGCAGCATCTCAGAGTGTTCCGATTCCATGAGTTCCAAGATGTTGTTTTCCTGCTCCCCCTACCAAGGCAACTACCGCCTCCCCCCTTCACCCCCTGAGGCACCAGTCTCACCCCGCACCCCCCCTTTTTTGCAGAGGTTGATGTGTGCCATTCCAACCCTTGTGCCAATGGAGCCACCTGTGTGGGAAATGCAGACTCTTACAAATGCTTATGCCTGCCCAGCTACGGAGGGGACCGCTGCGAGATTGGTACGAGGTCGGCTTCAGCTAATGTTTACTAACAAACAACAACCTTTCAAAAACAACAGGAGTCATAAGGATGCAAAACGTTATCGCTGGCAGCTTGCATCATAGCAGGGCTGCGTTCAGGAGGACAAATGGCCGAAAACGTTTTTAAATGGAAACCCCCAATCGGGGTTATCATCGGGCAAGTTTGGGTATACTTCCTCTATTTCAAAAACGTTTTCTCCTGTTTTGTGTGTGCTGAACGTGACACAGGTGTGGCAGTGAATTATTCTGCCTGCCCCAGAATATGTTGCTTGCCAAATCCTTACCATTAGGGGTAAAAACGCAAAACTGACATTAGATCCTTATGAGCAAAATATTTTAGCGGCCCCCCTCTTGACAGCGGAGAGAAATTTTGAAAACATTTTTACAGTTCATTTCCTGTAATTCTGCACATTTTGCTATGGGGTGTTGTCACGTTCGTTAAGGAACGGGTCAGACCAAGGCGCAGCGTGATATACGTACATGTTTATTTACACTGAATAAACACACGACAAAACAAGAAACGAAACGAAACGTGAAGTCCTAAGGTTGTACATACAACGAACCTTACCCGGAACAAGATCCCACAACTAGACAGTGCCAATAGGCTGCTAAAGTATGGTCCCCAATCAGAGACAACGAGCGACAGCTGCCTCTGATTGGGAACCACACCGGCCAACATAGATCTAGACATACTAGAATACAACATAGAAAACGCACAACAAAGAATATACACACCCTGACTCAACTTATAAGCATCCCCTGAGTCAGGGCGTGACAGGTGTAGAGTAACTTTGTCGTTTTAAAGCAAGTTTTCTGAAATTCTACACATTTTGCCATGTGGCGGCGAGAAGATTTTGCAAGTTTATAACTCATTTCATGCAATTCTACTCCTTTTGCCATGGGGTGGAGGGAATAATTAGCAGTTTTACTGCAACTTTCCTGCAATTCTACACATTTTGTCATAGGGTGGAGAGAAATGTTTGCCGTTTTTAATATGATATCTGAGTGAGAGTGACAAGGCTAATTGGTGTAACTGTCAGTGAATGACATAACAAGAGAAAAACTGCTGATGCACAACCAAATTTAGAAATTGTACCTTGTGTATTCTACTATTCTAACTCTCAACAGTAAGTTAAGATCCCGACTGATCCACCGGCCTAAAGGGGTATAGGGGCATCCGTAGTCTAGGGGCAATGTCATCATACTTCGCCCTGTCCTTTACTCAGGACTGTGTTTATGTCTGGTGGGTGGATTTTCTCAGCCAGGTCTACACACAAAACAAGAAGTTCTGTATAGTGCCAAATAAGGGTTCTTTGGCTTGTAACCATGGCGGTTCCCTTTATGGTGCTAAACAGTACCAGTCAAAAGTTTGGACACACCTATTCATTCAAGGGTTCTTCTTAATTTTTTACTATTTTCTACATTGTAGAATAATAGTGCCGACATCAAAACTATGAAATAACACATATGTAATCATGTAGTAACCAAAAAAGTGTTAAACAAAAAACAAGATTCTTCAAATAGCCACCATTTGCTTTGATGACAGCTTTGCACACTCTTGGCATTCTCTCAACCAGCTTCAGCTGGAATGATTTTCCAACAGTCTTGAAGGAGTTCCCACATATGCTGAGCACTTGTTGGCTGCTTTTCCTTCACTCTGCCGTCCGACTCATCCCAACCCATCTCAATTGGGTTGAGGTCGGGGGATTGTGGAGGCCAGGTCATCTGATGCAGCACTCCATCACTCTCCTTCTTGGTAAAATAGCCCTTACACAGCATGGAGGTGTGTTGGGTCATGGTCCTGTTGAAAAACAAATGATAGTCCCACTAAGCCCAAACCAGATGGGGTGGTGTATCGCTGCAGAATGCTGTGGTAGCCATGCTGGTTAAGTGTGCCTTGAATATTAAATAAATCACAGACAGTGTCACCAGCAAAGCACCCCTACACCATAACACCTCCTCCTCCATGCTTTACGGTGGGAACTACACATGCGGAGATCATCCGTTCACCAACACCACGTCTCACAAAGACACGGCGGTTGTAACCAAAAGTCTCCAATTTGGACTCCAGACCAAATGACACATTTCCACCGGTCTAATGCCCATTGCTTGTGTTTCTTGGCCCAAGCAGGTATCTTCTTCTTATTGGTGTCCTTTAGTAGTGGTTTCTTTGCAGCAATTCGACCATGAAGGCCTGATTCACACAGTCCCCTCTGAACAGTTGATGTTGAGATGTGTCTGTGACTTGAACTCTGTGAAGCATTTATTTGGGCTGCAATTTCTGAGGCTGGTAACTCTAATGAACTTATCCACTGCAGCAGAGGTAACTCTGGTTCTTCCATTCCTGTTGTGGTCCAGAAACTCTCATTAACTGTTGGGAGGGACTCACTAGACCGACTATTTAGAATATTTATTGTATATTTAAAGTATCACAACCAACTATTATGTAGTAAAAGACTACCCAAGAGACCCCCTGTGCTAATTCTCCGGTAGTTTTAGTTTATGTTTTAAAACCCAAATGCATTATGGAAAGAACCTCAACCATTTTCTGCATTAACAACTGTACATTGTTGGCTTGTTTTGCAGGACAAAAACAAGTTGGCTAAAGCAGAACGCTTTGGTCACCAAACCCTGTAGTTGTGGGTTAAATGGATGCTTGATGGATGGTTCACCCCCCAAAAATGTAATATACCTCAAAGTGGCCCAAAGTAAATTTGTGTTGCCAGTGTTCTCAAGCAGTGAATCAAGTTGATAGTTAATAGGTCCTGAAAAATGCAGTATTTTCACCAATGTGCAGTAATAATTATCACACCATAGGTTGGACTGAAAGAAATCAATGCTTACAGTTGGACAAATAATGGAGCATAAAAAAGAATGCCAGCAGCAAGATAAGTTCTAGAACAAACACAGCCTACATAAAACCTCTATTGTGTCATATGTGGTGTTGAACAGTTTTCCCTCCTATCTAATGTAAATGTATTTGAGTGTCTGTAATAAACCGGACTTCTCCGGGGTGTGGTAGCCTCTGTCTCATTATCGCCCCCTGCTGTTGACGCCACAGACGAGCAGGAGTGTGAGGAGGGCTGGACTAAGTTTCAAGGCAACTGTTACCTGCACTTCCCCGAGAGAGAGACCTGGCTGGACGCCGAGCAGCGCTGCCGAGACCTCAGCGCTCACCTGGTCAGCATCATCACCCCAGAGGAACAGCACTTTGTCAACTGTGAGTAAAGGCCTGTGTGTGTGTGTGTGCCTGTGTGTGTTTGTTCCTGTGTATGTGCGTGTGCGTGTGTGTGAGATGTGAGAGAGAGAGAAAGAGAGCGAGAGAGATAGAATATCCCTTAACTATTTTCTCCCCCCTCCAGCCAACGGCCAGGACTACCAGTGGATTGGGCTCAATGACAAGACAGTGGAGAATGACTTCCGCTGGATAGACGGCACACCACTGGTGAGTCAGGCAGACAGACACATAGTCCCCACTCAGAGTACAGAGTAGGACCACCAGATCACCTATTGTAGCCTACCGCATTCATACACTGTTCATAATGTAGCCTACCACATGAATACACTGTTCATACTGTACCTGTACATTAATACACTGTTCATACTGTACCTGTACATTAATACACTGTTCATACTGTACCTGTACATTAATACACTGTTCATACTGTACCTGTACATTAATACACTGTTCATAATGTACCTGTACATTAATACACTGTTCATACTGTACCTGTACATTAATACACTGTTCATACTGTACCTGTACATTAATACACTGTTCATACTGTACCTGTACATTAATACACTGTTCATAATGTACCTGTACATTAATACACTGTTCATAATGTACCTGTACATTAATACACTGTTCATACATGTACTTACACTGTACATTAATACACTGTTCATACTGTACCTGTACATTAATACACTGTTCATACTGTACCTGTACATTAATACACTGTTCATACTGTACCTGTACATTAATACACTGTTCATAATGTACCTGTACAGTAATACACTGTTTAAACTGTACCTGTAGATTCTAATCCACATGCTATAGCCTACTGACTTACTCTCCTGATTTCTGTGTTTTCTACATTGAAAACAAGAAACAAACAGAAACATAAATGGTCTTTGTAACTTCCCACCAATGTTGCTCTCCTCTCCCCTCAGCAATTTGAGAACTGGCGGCCAAACCAGCCGGATAACTACTTTAACTCTGGAGAGGACTGTGTGGTGATGATCTGGCATGAGAACGGCCAATGGAACGACGTTCCCTGCAACTACCACCTGCCCTTCACCTGCAAGACTGGCCCAGGTACACACAGGGATCAGGGGTTAGGGGTCAAGAATTGTGTTCTAGAGTCTGGATGGGCACTGGTAATTTTACTGTACCTTCGCCATCATGATGTGTGGTTATCTTATACAGTGGGGAGAACAAGTATTAGATACACTGTCGATTTTGCAGGTTTTCCTACTTACAAAGCATGTAGAGGTCTGTAATTTTTATCATAGGTACACTTCAACTGTGAGAGACGGAATCTAAAACAAAAATCCAAAAAATCACATTGTATGATTTTTAAGTAATTAATTTGCATTTTATTGCATGACATAAGTATTTGATACATCAGAAAAGCAGAACTTAATATTTGGTACAGAAACCTTTGTTTGCAATTACAGAGATCATACGTTTCCTGTAGGTCTTGACCAGGTTTGCAAACACTGCAGCAGGGATTTTGGCCCACTCCTCCATACAGACCTTCTCCAGATCCTTCAGGTTTCGGGGCTGTCGCTGGGCAATAAGGACTTTCAGCTCCCTCCAAAGATGTTATATTGGGTTCAGGTCTGGAGACTGGCTAGACCACTCCAGGACCTTGAGATGCTTCTTACGGAGCCACTCCTTAGTTGCCCTGGCTGTGTGTTTTGGGTCGTTGTCATGCTGGAAGACCCAGACACGACCCATCTTCAATTCTCTTACTGAGGGAAGGAGGTTGTTGGCCAAGATCTCGCGATACATGGCCCCATCCATCCTCCCCTCAATACGGTGCAGTCGTCCTGTCCCCTTTGCAGAAAAGCATCCCCAAATAATTATGTTTCCACCTCCATGCTTCACGGTTGGGATGGTGTTCTTGGGGTTGTACTCATCCTTCTTCTTCCTCCAAACACAGCGAGTGGAGTTTAGACCAAAAAGCTCTATTTTTGTCTCATCAGACCACATGACCTTCTCCCATTCCTCCTCTGGATCATCCAGATGGTCATTGGCAAACTTCAGACGGGCCTGGACATGCGCTGGCTTGAGCAGGGGGACCTTGCGCGCGCTGCAGGATTTTAATCCATGACGGCATAGTGTGTTACTAATGGTTTTCTTTGAGACTGTGGTCCCAGCTCTCTTCAGGTCATTGACCAGGTCCTGCCGTGTAGTTCTGGGCTGATCCCTCACCTTCCTCATGATCATTGATGCCCCACGAGGTGAGATCTTGCATGGAGCCCCAGACCGAGGGTGATTGACCGTCATCTTGAACTTCTTCCATTTTCTAATAATTGTGCCAACAGTTGTTGCCTTCTCACCAAGCTGCTTGCCTATTGTCCTGTAGCCCATCCCAGCCTTGTGCAGGTCTACAATTTTATCCCTGATGTCCTTACACAGCTCTCTGGTCTTGGCCATTGTGGAGAGGTTGGAGTCTGTTTGATTGAGTGTGTGGACAGGTGTCTTTTATACAGGTAACGAGTTCAAACAGGTGCAGTTAATACAGGTCATGAGTGGAGAACAGGAGGGCTTCTTAAAGAAAAACAAACAGGTCTGTGAGAGCCAGAATTCTTACTGGTTGGTAGGTGATCAAATACTTATGTTATGCAATAAAATGCAAATTATTACTTAAAAATCATACAATGTGATTTTCTGGATTTTTGTTTTAGATTCCGTCTCTCACAGTTGAAGTGTACCTATGATAAAAATTACAGACCTCTACATGCTTTGTAAGTAGGAAAACCTGCAAAATCGGCAGTGTATCAAATACTTGTTCTCCCCACTGTACCTGTGTTGGTGTTACAGCTTATTCATGTTTTATAAACTTATTAGGCAGGTACCCTTCAAAAGAAATTGCTACCAATAAATATCCTAAGTTCTAATTTGATGGATTGATTGTTTTGTTGATTGATTGATTGATGGATTGATTGGTTGGTTTATTGATTTACTGATCACTGTTCCCCCAGTCTTCTGTGGTGCGCCGCCAGAGGTGGAGAATGCCAGGATGTTCGGCAGCAGGCGGGAGCAGTATCCCGTGGGGTCCATCATTCGCTACCAGTGTAACCCAGGCCTCACACAGCGCCACCTGCCTGTGGTGCGCTGCATGGCAGACGGACAGTGGGAGAAGCCACAGGTGGAATGCGTTGGTTGTGAGTAGTACACACTCTTTTGCTCTTTCAACACTCTATAAACGTACCTGTAGGTTAGTCCCACATTGACACACTTCCAAGTCTCGTTCAGAACTCTGCTATTGAAATTATCGTTAGAAAGGCGGAAATTGAGGTTCCCTGTAGGTTGACGAAATGGCACTGTATTTTTCAGTGAAAACTTTGCTTTATTGTAATGTTGTCTGATGCTTTGAGATTACTTTGGAATCATTGAAGGTAATGTATGAATCTCTGAAGGTAATGTATGAATCTATGAAGGTAATGTTTGTTTCTCTTGCCAACAGCAGTGCCCTCCCCCAGTAACAGAATACAGCGGAGATCGATCAGAAGGCGAGGAGAATCAACCAGCAGCAAACGTCACTAAGCAGGGAAGATTAAGGGAGATTTCTTGAAGATAACTATTTTATAAAAACATGTACAGCACACAAAAGCCATTTTCTAACTTACAAAAGAGGTTTCAACATTTGAAGTACCCACCTTGTACATAAGACCAAAGCAATTTAGAGCAATAACATTGTCTTTTTGGTATGTGTCACTCTCTGACTATTTAAAAAAAAAAGATAAATTAAGCCATTATGTTATTTTTAGTTTTTGTTGTTCTTGTCCCAAAATACTGACATGTTTTAATTATATATAAGAATTGTTTTATTGTTTGGAGTTGTATTGTTATTTTTTAGTTTTGGTGGATTGTGAGGCCGTCGATAAGGTGTGAGTTGTTGTTAAGATACTTTGTCCATGTCGCCAACTAGACTGGATTATGGAGACACGATGTAGGGTGAAGTTTTCCCTAGACACTGATCTTGGGTCAGTTTTGCTTTTCCTCCACTAATGGTTAAGATTGGGGTTGGTGGAGGGGAAGCTGTTCCTAACTCTGTACCTAGGGGAAACTTCACCCCGCAGCATGTACTCATAGACGATGCCAACAGTCGCATCAATCAGACTCTCTAGTCTGTTCTAGATCTTTGCCAAACCAGATAGTGTGTGTTAGACTGTACCTCCCAGAAGTAAACACCCCATCTGGACCGGCCGGTATTTAGTGGTGGTTTGGCGTGTTGCTATGAGCCAAGCAGAGGCTTGGTGAAATTCACCCATGAGTAGATACGAGACAGTCAGAAGCGTGTTTGTATTCTGGAGGTGCCTACGTAACATACACTCACTATGGGTGATGGATAGAGGTCTAATAATGCATGAAAGACAGTACATTTGATAGAAAAAGTCTATTGAGATACTTGTGAGCCATGTTAGCCTAGCCATGTTAGCCTAGCCATGTTAGCCTAGCGCTGTTAGCCTAGCCATGTTAGCCTAGCCATGTTAGCCTAGCCATGTTAGCCTAGCCATGTTAGCCTAGCCATGTCCGGTTGTAGCAATGATGAGCAAGATGAAGTAAAGGGGATGACATCTTGTGCATGTATCCACCAAACAAGCATTTATGAGTCACCAAATTGTCACCTATCTTGAAAATTGTAGATGTTAAAGGGACAGTTTGCCGAAAAATCTATATTTGTCAGATGTGTTCATACATCAAAAGTGGTGTTGTGTCAAACCGAGAAATCTTTAACGTTTCAATTGCAAATATATGGGAAATATTGGCACCACCGGTATTGATCAACACTTTTGAGGAATGAAAATGTCTGACGAGCCTTTATATTGGGGGGAACGATCCCTTTAACCTTTTACTGCAGTGGGCTAAATCAGGGTCACACAAATCTACTTTGGAAAAAAAGTATACACCTGTACCATGTCAGATATAGTTGAAATGTATTCAATTTTGAGTTTGCATCCCATATTACACTTTATATACATCACAGAAGACTGAAATATAACAAAAACCGTTTGACATAGAAACACCTGATTCTTTACAAATAATGCTTATTAATGATACAATTATGAAAAATATGAATAATATTCCACCCATGAGGCCACTAGGTCATTTGACTGCAGGATGGGGATAATAAGGGAGATATTATTTATTCATAAAGAGAAAGCTACCGAAGCCGACACAGCAGGCTACTGTGTCCGTCTGTACTCCAGACCTACATCAGTTGTTCAGGGCAGAAGGGAGACCGAGTGCCTGATGTGAATAATACACACCAATTTATTGATTGATTTCACATCAGTGCTAGAATCTTTGCCTGTCACACTGGAGAGGCAACATCCTGCAATCTACTGAGCCTGCCCTAAAATAAGAGTGAGAGAGAGAGGACTCAACTAGTGACACGGTAGAATAAAAAACTAAAGGGTCGGGGTCAATTCCATTTCAATTTCAGTCAGTTAATTCATTGAAATTCAGTGAAATTCATTGTATTTATTTTCTGAGGGGATCGACCCCTTGGTTTGTCAACAATGTTGTTGGCCTAAGCAGGACCAATGGATGAATGTCATTGGTCGGTTTGACTCTTTTGTTGTCTTTGTCATGTCACACAAGGCTGTGCAGTGCATAGCATCTCTGTGGGACCAGTTTTAACAACTGCAGTAGCTTTCAGATCAAATGTTTCTCTTCTTTGTCTGTTTTGTTTCACAGAAAAACCTCAGCGGACACATTTATTTAAACTCCAGATCACCTAGGTAACCATCCATCGCCATGTCAATCGCTTGTAGTCCTTCAGTTTTGTATTGTATGCATAACTTGCTGTTATATCTTATGAAGATATAGAGGCTTCATTCATTGTTTATGTGTACAGGAGGCTGTGCCTCCTCCTTCAACACACCGTCATATGTCTTGCTGGCCAAAAGCTTCACCTGCAATCATAAACCATACGCCAATCAAAGAGATCACTGAGAGGTTCCACACAGAACAGGCTTAAAGCAATTCTCTAACTGGAACTCTAAGGAACGATGACAGAAGAGTGTCATTTAAAGTTACACACACAATTGCTTTTTACTGTACCCCTACAGGGCTGAAAGTATTAAGAGCTTTTAGAAGATAATAACACAATGCCAGGTCTTGTGTATAAAATCAAAAGGGCATAAATGCCTCCTGGCATTGCAGAAGCAACTTGACAAAGGGGTGTAGAGCAGTGTCTATCAACCTTTTTCTACCAGCAAACTATGACACCCTTGACAACTAACCGCCTGAGGGACCTGTCAGCAACGTCCCAGGGAAAGGTGCCGCTCCACGGACCAGAGGTTGAGAAACACTGGTGTAGAGCACTCCTGCAACTCCCCCGACCCGGCCCTCTGTTTAGGGTTGTGTACTGTAGGCTCAAAACAGGAGCACAATGTTCTGAAATGGAGCAGGGGATCAGTTACCTGAACACTTCTCCTGTTATCTCCTGTTTCCCACTAGGCACAAACTGGTTGAATCAACGTTGTTTCAATCTCATTTTAACAACAAAATTCTATGTGATGACGTTGAATCAACGTGGAAAACTGATTGGATTTGCAAAAAGTCATCAACGTAAAGGATTTCGGGTATAATTGTCTTTTTTTTACCCAACTTTTATCCTAAGTCCAATGAGATGGTTAGCATTTTTGTTGATTTTACTTTGGGTTCACGTTAGTAGACAGTCAAAACTAGACGTTGAACTGACGTCTGTGTCCAGTGGGTTGTGTGAGGGCGACTGACACTGTGCATGAACAGGCCAAATAAACCACACACTGAGAACATCATGAGTAGCTAGAGGTGTAGAGTGTCTAGTCTGATGCAGCTCTACAGAATGTACCCAACTGGGCCTGACATGAACTGTTTGTCTTCCAATGTCTGTATTCAACATTTGGGCCAAAACATATCAACAGATGCCAAATAAAGATACTCTACCTGTTACTTTCTCTAGATTTCATTCACTTTCTGTGTGCGGAGAAAGCATGTTCAACAGTGAAAAATTCATGTTCAAATGGATAGTTTAATACATTTCAATATTTCAGTTGACCGTAGTCATATTAACCAGCTCTTTTAGTTCAGAGTGTTTAACAGGATTGACACACAACAACGATCAATCACATCCCTCTAATTCTGGGAGGGTCTCTCAAACATTCTAGGTAGAGGCAACAAAATACTTCTTTCACCTCCCATCAGTCTCAGTCGACTCACTGTTTCTGAGGCAGCTGGTTGAGTATAAATGGATATGTCATAGGAATAATCAAATTATGGTCAATTTCTATTTGCCAACAGGGTGGGTTGCCGTCAATTTTGCCCTGTGAGTATGACTGAATAGAGGCCTGTTTGTGGTCCCCTCTCTCCTTCCCTCTTTCCCTCCCTCCCTCCCTCCCTCCGACTGACTGTTTCTCTGTCTGGCCACACCGGTTCACCTCCCTGGCCCAGAACTCCTGGCTGTGTGCTCTTTCTCTCTCCCATCACACAATCGCCCTCTTTCTCGCTCTCTCTTTCTGTTTGTCTCTCTCACTTTCTTACCCATCACTCACAGTCACTCTGTCTTCCACACTTTCTCTACCATACTCTCTCTCCAACACACTCTCTCTCTCTCTCTCTCACTATTTCTCGCTCTTCCTGTCCTCTCTGTTTCTATCTTACAAGCTCTCTCTTGCCTGTTTCGCCCTCTGTTGGTTGTTCCATGAAGCTGATCGGTTGGAAACATAGAGATAGAAAGAGAGCCCATTATCGCTTTGACAACATAGGCAACGCCAGTGAAGGCTATTTCCATTTTAAAGTATTTATTCTACTTTATTCTATGAGTTTATTGGTGGTTCATAAATAAACTGAAAAGGTGCATACCATCACCTACTGTGCTGGAGTGTGTGAACAGGCATAAAGCCAAGGTAGGTAATTTACTTCCATCTGCAGTGCTGGAATGTTTGCTCAGGACTATAATTCATTGGCTTATCCCTCCTGTGTACCTAAATGGAATTCTGTGATCCCTCATTAACCCATGGGAAGTCCCACGCAGTTTACTTCTATAAAATAGTGAAAACCTTAAAGGGGCAATTTGCAGTTTGAACAATAACAAAGCGTCCACCCCACCACTGATTTAGTAAACAGCTGAGGGATGGAGCTGGATAAATGTAACCACTCGCAAACTCATGGACAGAGCTATGGATACAAGGACTGACCGACCATCCATGATACCAAAATGATAGTTTTAACCATGTTTTGAGTGTTTGTTTACATGTACATTGTTTACAAACAAAGGAGTAAAACTATCTTAAATGTTGGGTTCTGATAGGGTATGACAGTTGAACTAAGCTCATCTACTGTATAAGTTATATTCTTCATGAATCAATGGGTATTTACAATTAATTAAAATAGTAAAAAAATTGATGTAGCAACTGCAGATTGACCCTTTAATGATGGCGCTGCCCATGCAAAAACAGGTTTTGCAAAAACTGGCAAGTTTGCCCTCTATGGTTGGAAAACAAGGAAGGGATATAAATAAATAAGTCGTTTATAGTAGTTTTCTATACTACAATATTAGACATTGTTCCCCAAACACAGATGTGACTTGTCGCTTTCTTCCAGCAGTTGATTTAGTCTTTTCTGTCTTTGGCTTTGCGGATTGTGTGTGAAGGATTACATTTTTTGATTGAATTGAATGGTTTTAAAAACACAAACAAACCAAGCATGCCTCGCAAAATCATTAACACATGAATCAAAAGCCTCTTAAGGTAGACAATTTATTTTACAAAAATATCAGCTGAGATCAGCTCCTATGTCGTACAGGAAAATGTTTACAAAGAGAGAACAGTAAATGCATACCATACATGAAGTTTAACTAACAATACGCATAATATTACAGTTGAAGCTGAGGTCCGGGTTGAACTACAGGTTCGTTCACACTTACTGATAGATCACATTATAGGCTACAGCAAGATTTAGGTGGGTCCATAATGTACTAAAATTTTTGACCATTATTGGTCCAAAATGAAAGTATAGTATTCATACATTATATTATAATACAACACTGTGACACATCTATCAACAGTAAAGATCTGGCTCATGACATCAGAAGAACTGTGTAACTTGTAGATGTTTTAATACTAATTAGTGTACTTCAATGATAATCTGAGGACAACCACTGGAAATTAGCTAAGGTATGATGGTGCAATGCATCTGACTGTTGTTCATTCAATGTCTCGATTATATCTGTCCCTATCAAATACAACAAAAAAACTGAGCAAGGAAATCTCAAGTCCTTGAATGGTGGACTATGACAAATGTTCCTGATCTCATTGACCACAGGCTAGATGCAGTGAGTGGTTGACCCTGTGTGAGACATGCATGTTCACCATGGTGCTGCTAACCTGCTGGTGTAAATCACAAGGGAGGCTGCTCACAAGGAGGACCATAGTTAACATAGTATAGCCACTAAGTACAGATAGATAATTCTCCCATTTGTTGTTAGCATGCCCCAGCTACATTAGAAATCCTCAAACCATACCACAACTTCACACCATAACCCAACCTTCGCACCCTATACATTTCTATACATGAGACAAACCTATTCATTTGTGGATTGTGATCTGTTACCATATTAGAAGAGATGTGAGATTGGTGGTATGTAGATTTTTCACATATATCAGATTTACGGCATACCTGCACTGTAGCAGTACACCCCATGCTTCTGGTATGGAGGGGGGAACCCAAAGCTGCGCACCCCTGGTTCCAGGGGGCCACAGTTGCGGCTGGGGTTGGTGATGGGGTAGCGCAGGCTCCCGTCGGCGAGCCATCCGGCATCACAGCGGTCCAGGCCCATGAACCTCCAGGCGGCGTAGAGCTGGCCCACCTTGGCTATCTGGGCCCCGTCGTCGAAGCACGCCTGCTGGGCCTCAGTGAGGTTGAGCTTGTGGGGGTGCTGGAGGTGGTAGACCTTCCCTGGAGAAGAGAATGGGAAACTGTACTGTCATCCAAATCCAAGCTTAGCTTATCTAAAGCTACACTCTTAGCAAAAAAGGTGTTATCTAGAACCTTAAAGGGTTCTTCGGCTGACCACATAGGAGAACCCTTTGAAGAACCCTGTTGGGTTCCATGTAGAACCCTTTCCACAGAGGATTCGACATGGAACCCAAAAGGGTTCTATGTGGAACCAAAAATGGTTCTACCTGGAACTAAAAATAGTTATCCTACAGGGACAGCCGAAGAACCCTTTTGGAACCCTTTTTTCTAATTGTGTACACATCTAATTACACAGTGTATATCTGAGATAATAAACTGGCTGGTTCGAGCCCTGAATGCTGATTGGCTGACAGTCGTGGTATATCAGACCTTATACCACGGGTATGACAAAACATTTATTTTTACTGCTCTAATTACATTGGTAACCAGTTTATAATAGCAATAAGGCACCTCGGGGGTTGCGTCGTGCCTAAGAACAGCCCTTAGCCGTGGTATTTGTCCCATGGCGTTTGCAACGCCAGGGTTGTGGGTTCGATTCCCACAGGGGGTAGGAAAAAAAATAATGTATGCATTCACTAACTGTAAGTCGCTCTGGATAAGAGCGTCTGCTAAATGACTAAAATGTAATGTAAATGTAAATATACCACACCTCCTCGGGCCTTACTGCTTAAGTGTATAATCTAATTACACAGTGTTTATCTAGGAGTGTGTCATCTAATTAAACAGTGTTAATCTGAGAGTGTATCATCTAATTACATAGTGTTTATCTGAGATTGTATCATCTAATTACACAGTGTTTATCTGAGATTGTATCATCTAATTACACAGTGTTTATCTGAGATTGTATCATCTAATTACAGTGTTTTTCTGAGATTGAATAATCTAATTACACAGTGTTTATCTGAGATTGTATCATTTAATTACACAGTGTTTATCTGAGATTGTTTCATCTAATTACACCATGTTTATCTGAGATTGTATCAACTGATTACACAGTGTTTATCTGAGAGTGTATAATCTAATTACACAGTGTGTATCTTCCCCATGGAATGTTCAGAAGTAGAAAAGTGTCTCACCTCGGAGGGGGGAGGAGGAGCAGAAGACGTCGTAGCGGTGGAGGTGGCGGTGGCGTCTACCATAACTCCTAACCCCGGGGACGAGGCCCAGCCCCCCACAGGGCCTTCGGGGCTTGGTGATGGGGTACTGCACTGTCCCGTCAGCCAGCCAGCCTGCGTTGCACCAGTTCAGACCCTCCTTCCAGGCCTGCAACAGCTGCTCGAAGGTGGCCAGAGTGGAGTCCTGCTCCTCGCAGACTTGCTGGGCATCATGGTAGGTCAGGTTGTAGCGGCCGTGAGGAGACTGGTAGGGAAACACCACAACTGGAGGGGAGGGGAGCAAGGGATATGCAATGACTGTAATGTAATTCATCCAAACAACAGCCCTGCCACTGGAATTGCAATAAAGCTGAGGGATAGGGCTGGAGAAAATTAACCACATGGTGCAAAGGCAGACAGTCCATGAGATCTAAATGATAGTTTTAACCATGTTTAGAAGCTTTACAAACAATAGCGTAAACAACATTATATTTGGGGTTTGTGATGGGGTAAGGCAGTTGTATATTACATTTACATATGTATTCAGACCCTTTACTCAATACTTTGTTGAAGTACCTTTGGCAGCGATTACAGCCTCAAGTCTTTTTGGGTATGACGCTACAAGCTTGACACACGTGTATTTGGGAAGTTTCTCCCATTCTTCTCTGCAGATCCACTCAAGCTCTGTCAGGTTGGATGGGGAGCGTCGCTGCACAACTATTTTTAGGTCTTTCCAGAGATGTTCGATTGGTTTCAAGTCCGGGCTCTGGCTGGGCCACTCAAGGACATTCAGAGGTTTGTCCCGAAGCCACTCCTGCGTTGTCTTGGCTGTGTGCTTAGGATCGTTGTCCTGTTGGAAGGTGAACCTTCGCCCCAGTCTGAGGTCCTGAACGCTCTGGAGCAGGTTTTCATCAAGGATCTCTCTGTACTTTGCTCTGTTCATCTTTCATGGTCTGAGAGTCCTTTAGGTGCCTTTTGGCAAACTCCAAGGGGGCTGTCATGTGCCTTTTACTGAGGAGTGGCTTCCGTCTGGCCACTCTGCCATTAAGGCCTGATTGGTGGAGTGCTACAGAGATGTTTTCCTTCTGGAAGATTCTCCCATCTCCACAGAGGAACTATGGAGCTCTGTCAGAGTGACCATCGGGTTCTTGGTCACCTCCCTGACCAATGCCCTTCTCCCTCAGATTGCTCAGTTTGGCCAGCTCTAGGAAGAGTCTTGGTGGTTCCAAACTTCTTCCATTTAAGAATGATGGAGGCCACTGTGTTCTTGGGGACCTTCCATGCTGCAGACATTTTTTGGTACCCTTCCCCAGATCTGTGCCTGGACACAATCCTGTCTCGGAGCTATACAGACAATTCCTTTGAACTCATGGCTTGGTTTTTGCTCTGACATGCACTGTCAACTGTGGGACCTTATATAGACAGGTGTGTGCCTTTCCAAATCATGTCCAATCAATTGAATTTACCACAGGTGGACTCCAATTAAGTTGTAGAAACATCTCAAGGATGATCAATGGAAACAGGATGCACCTGAGCTCAATTTCGAGTCTCATAGCAAATGGTCTGAATACTTATGGAAATAAGGTATTTCTGTTTTTTATCTTTAATAAATGTGCAAAGATGTCTGAAAACCTCTTTTCACTTTGTCATTATGGTGTATTGTGTGTATATTGATGAGGAAAATGTTTTATTTAATCAATTTTAGAATATGTCTGTAACGTAACAAAATGTGGAAAAAGGAAGGAGCTCTGAATACTTTCAGAATGCACTGTTTACAAATGAAGGGGTTATTTGAGGCTCTCCCTCACTAATTGATTGTACAATGGATACACATACGATTTCAGTTTGTGAATGTATGATACGGGGGTTGGAGACATGTTAATTTCGACATTATAAAGAAAACTTTTATAAACAATGGCAACACTGCCATGTTGATCTGAGCCTTGCTGTTGGAAAATCATAACAGCGTCTGACTTTCGGCTGAGCAGATGCACCTCCCACGACTTCACTCGTCAACTTTCGTCTACAGTCAGTTGCTTTAGCCTTACCAATAGAACGCGCCCTATGGCTTATCACTACTGATCTGGGAGTTTCAACTGAAATTCCGGAACTGCGGTATGCATCAATCTTTCCACATTGAAAAAACAGTTAAACTTACCCTGAATTCAAGCAATAACGACACACATAATAAAAAAAATATATTGTGTTATAACTGCATTATAGCTCCTGTCCAAATGTTGTGAATGAATGAATATACATCCATGTCATAGTCACCAGTCAACTCCATTACAATCAAAGTAACTTCAACTTCAACCAGTGAATGATTGCGATGGCTAGCTATGCTATCAGTCTGTCTTAATGAGTGTTAGCATGCTAATAGCATACCATGCACACAAAAATGTACATTTCTAAAGGATTTGGAGTAGGTTGATATCGATATCAGCAAAATTATTGGACATTTCAAACATTCCCAGCTAATGAGAAAACAGTCATGGTATTTAGTGTAAGAGAACGAACAAGATTTAACAAGGCAAGCGTGGGCTAATTTGAATAGGCGCCAACAGCAGATTTTTACATCCCCACGTGAACGGCATGAAACGTCACATTTTGTTAAGCTATATCATTTGATCTGGTTAGCTCATCTGTTAAACACCTATCCAGGCGAGATCTGGCATGCGTCTCCTACAGTATGTGGTCAGGCATGAACACCACCATTGATACTTATCCAGGGTTTTCAAATAACATTCTGGAACTGGGGTACAGACCAAACTATTGCCATAGAAAACGGTTCAAATTAGCCTGAATTCAAGTAATAAAGACACATATACATATATACACATACATATGCACTACCAGTCAAAAGTTTGGACACACCTACTCATTCAAGTGTTTTTCTTTATTTTTACTATATTCTACATTGTAGAATAATAGTGAAGACATCAAAACTATGAAATAACACAAATGGAATCATGTAGTAACCAAAACAGTGAAACTTTTGACTGGTACTGTTTATATATATATATACAGGTGAAGTCGGAAGTTTACATACACCTTAGCCAAATACATTTAAACTCAGTTTTTCACAATTCCTGACATTTAATCGTAGTAAAAATGCCCTGTCTCAGGTCAGTTAGGATCACCACTTTATTTTAAGAATGTGAAATGTCAGAATAATAGTAGAGAGAATGATTTATTTCAGCTTTGATTTCTTTCATCACATTCCCAGTGGGTCAGAAGTTTACATACACTCAATTAGTATTTGGTAGCATTGCCTTTAAATTGTTTAACTTGGGTCAAACGTTTCAGGTAGCCTTCCACAAGCTTCCCACAATAAGTTGGGTGAATTTTGGCCCATTCCTCCTGACAGAGCTGGTGTAACTGAGTCAGGTTTGTAGGCCTCCTTGCTCGCACACGCTTTTTCAGTTCTGCCCACACATTTTCTATAGGATTGAGGTCAGGGCTTTGTGATGGCCACTCCAATACCTTGACTTTGTTGTCCTTAAGCCATTTTGCCACAACTTTGGTAGTATGCTTGGGGTCATTGTCCATTTGGAAGACCCATTTGCGACCAAGCTTTAACTTCCGACTTCAACTGTATGTATATACACTGCTCAAAAAAATAAAGGGAACACTTAAACAACACAATGTAACTCCAAGTCAATCACACTTCTGTGAAATCAAACTGTCCACTTAGGAAGCAACACTGATTGACAATACATTTCACATGCTGTTGTGCAAATGGAATAGACAACAGGTGGAAATTATAGGGAATTAGCAAGACACCCCCAATAAAGGACTGGTTTTGCAGGTGGTGACCACAGACCACTTCTCAGTTCCTATGCTTCCTGGCTGATGTTTTGGTCACTTTTGAATGCTGGCGGTGCTTTCACTCTAGTGGTAGCATGAGACGGAGTCTACAACCCACACAAGTGGCTCAGGTAGTGCAGCTCATCCAGGACGGCACATCAATGCGAGCTGTGGCAAGAAGGTTTGCTGTGTCTGTCAGCGTAGCGTCCAGAGCATGGAGGCGCTACCAGGAGACAGGCCAGTACATCAGGAGACGTGGAGGAGGCTGTAGGAGGGCAACAACCCAGCAGCAGGACTGCTACCTCCGCCTTTGTGCAAGGAGGAGCAGCAGGAGCACTGCCAGAGCCCTGCAAAATGACCTCCAGCAGGCCACAAATGTGCATGTGTCTGCTCAAACGATCAGAAACAGACTCCATGAGGGTGGTATGAGAGCCCGACGTCCACAGGTCGGGGTTGTGCTTACAGCCCAACACCGTGCAGGACGTTTGGCATTTGCCAGAGAACACCAAGATTGGCAAATTCGCCACTGGCGCCCTGTGCTCTTCACAGATTAAAGCAGGTTCATACTGAGCACGTGACAGACGTGACAGAGTCTGGAGACGCCGTGGAGAACGTTCTGCTGCCTGCTGGTGTGGGGTGGCATTTCTTTGGGGGGCCGCACAGCCCTCCATGTGCTCGCCAGAGGTAGCCTGACTGCCATTAGGTACCGAGATGAGATCCTCAGACCCCTTGTGAGACCATATGCTGGTGCGGTTGGCCCTGGGTTCCTCCTAATGCAAGACAATGCTAGACCTCATGTGGCTGGAGTGTGTCAGCAGTTCCTGCAAGAGGAAGGCATTGATGCTATGGACTGGCCCGCCCGTTCCCCAGACCTGAATCCAATTGAGCACATCTGGGACATCATGTCTCGCTCCATCCACCAACGCCACGTTGCACCACAGACTCTCCAGGAGTTGGTGGATGCTTTAGTCCAGGTCTGGGAGGAGATCCCTCAGGAGACTGTTGTTTACGTTAGTATATGTTTTAGTGTAATGTCATGTACAACAGACAGGAAGTGGGTTGTAGACAGGGGAGACTGGTGATTGGCCAGAAGAGGGAGCTTCATTGTTTATAAATAGGGGTTAAACGAAGAAGAAAGTCAGAGCGGCCATGGCAATCTGAGGTGCCGTTCTCCGGATACCGCGGGTCTGTACTTATGCTGTAACCTCGTGATTTTAATAAAAGCCTCTAACACGATGCAGCTTGAACGGACTCTTTGTTGACAGCAATAATGGCCACCATTCACCCGATACGACAAGACCATCCGCCACCTCATCAGGAGCATGCCCAGGCGTTGTAGGGAGGTCATACAGGCACGTGGAGGCCACACACACTACTGAGCCTCATTTTGACTTGTTTTAAGGACATTACATCAAAGTTGGATCAGCCTGTAGTGTGGTTTTCCACTTTAATTTTGAGGGTGACTCCAAATCCAGACCTCCATGGGTTGATACATTTGATTTCCATTGATAATTTTTGTGTGATTTTGTTGTCAGCACATTCAACTATGTAAAGAAAAAAGTATTTAATGAGATTATTTCATTCATTCAGATCTAGGATGTGTTATTTTAGTGTTCCCTTTTTTTTATTTTAGTGTACAGTTGAAGTCTGAGGTTTACATACACTTAGGTTGGAGTCATTAAAACCTGTTTTTCAACCACTCCACAAATTTCTTGTTAACAAACTATAGTTTTGGCAAGTCAGTTAGGACATCTACTTTGTGCATGACACAAGTAATTTTTCCAACAATTGTTTACAGACAGATTATTATTATTATTATTATTATTTCACTTATAATTCACTATATTACAATTCCAGTGGGTCAGAAGTTTACATACACTAAGTTGACTGTGCTTTTAAACAGCTTGGAAAATTCCAGAAAATGATGTCATGGCTTTAGAAGCTTCTGATAGGCTAATTGACATCATTTGAGTCAATTGGAGGTGTACCTGTGGATTTATTTCAAGGCCTACCTTCAAACGCAGTTCCCATTTGCTTGACATCATGGGAAAATCAAAATAAATAAATCCCAGAACAACAGCAAAGGACCTTGTGAAGATGCTGGAGGAAACAGGTACAAAAGTATCTATATCCACAGTAAAAAGAGTCTTATATCGACATAACCTGAAAGGCCGCTCAGCAAGGAAGAAGCCACTGCTCCAAAACCGCCATAAAAAAGCCAGACTACGGTTTGCAACTGCACATGGGGACAAAGATCGTACTTTTTGGAGAAATGTCCTCTGGTCTGATGAAACAAAAATAGAACTGATTGGCCATAATGACCATTGTATGTTTGGAGGAAAAAGGGGGATGCTTGCAAGCCGAAGAACACCATCCCAACCGTGAAGCACGGGGGTGGCAGCATCATGCTGTGGGGGTGCTTTGCTGCAGGAGGGACTGGTGCACTTCACAAAATAGATGGCATCATGAGGAAGGACAATTATGTGGATATATTGAAGCAACATCTCAAGACATCAGTCAGGAAGTTAAAGCTTGGTCGCAAATGGGTCTTCCAAATGGACAATGACCCCAAGCATACTTCCAAAGTTGTGGCAAAATGGCTTAAGGACAACAAAGTCAAGGTATTGGAGTGGCCATCACAAATCCCTGACCTCAATCCTATAGAAAATGTGTGGGCAGTACTGAAAAAGCGTGTGTGAGCAAGGAGGCCTACAAACCTGACTCAGTTACACCAGCTCTGTCAGGAGGAATGGGCCAGAATTCACCCAACTTATTGTGGGAAGCTTGTAGAAGGCTACCCGAAACGTTTGACCCAAGTTAAACAATTTAAAGGCAATGCTACCAAATACAAATTGAGTGTATGTAAACTTCTGACCCACTGGGAATGTGATGAAATAAATAAAAGCTGAAATAAATCATTCTCTCTACTATTATTCTGACATTTCACATTCTTAAAATTAAGTGGTGATCCTGACTGACCTAAGACAGTGAATCTTTACTAGGATTAAATGTCAGGAATTGTGAAAAACTGAGTTTAAATTTATTTGGCTAAGGTGTATGTAAACATCCGACTTCAACTGTATATACACATATATAACATTTGAAAAAGCGTTATAACTGGATTATAGCTCCTGTCCGAATGTTGTGATGAACATATTTATGTCATTGTCACCAGTGAACTCCATTACACTCAAAAGGTGTTTCAACCTCAACCAGTGAATGCCAACTATGAATAGCTATGCTCATCTATTATGTTATACAACATACGCTATGCTATGTTACTAGCTCATATGTGCATGATAATAGCATTTCCTGTACACAAAAAACTATGTATGCAGAAGTGTGATAACAGTATCAGCCACAGATTCTTTATCTGACATTTCAAACAAAATTCCCAGCTCATGAGAACATTATTTAGTTCAAGAGAATAATCAAGATTGAAGAATTCAAACACAAACCAGGTCTGAAGCTGAAGACCTGGTGGCACTGCAGAAACATCAACGCACTCCCGGCCAAGACTCTAACCTCACACTCACACATACTACTACACTGACACTCCAACACACACACACACAATCTTGTACAGCTAACCTTGTGGGGACATACAATTCAGTTCCATTGAAAATACTATTTTCCCTAACCACTAACCCTAAACCTAACCCTAACCCGTACCCGTACCCTTACCCTAACCCTAACCTTAACCTTAACCTTAACCTTAACCCTAACTCAAAAACCTAACCTTAATCCTAAACCTAAAACTATCCCGATCTCCTAACCCTAACCCTAATTCTAACCCTAACACTAATTCTAACCTTAAACATACACTCCCTAGAAATAGCATGTGACCTCGTGAGGACCAACAAAATGTCCCCAGTTGGTCATTTTTCTCTTGGTTTACTATTCTTGTGGGGACTTCTTGTCCCCCCCCCCCCACACACACACACTTCACATACGCTGCTACTGCTCTCTGTTTATTATCTATGTGTAGTCACTTTACCCCTAGCTACATGTACATATTACCTCAATTACTTCAACTACCCCGTACCCCTGCACATTGACTCGGTACCGATACCCCTTGTATACAGCCTTGTTATTGTTCTTTTATTGTGTTACTATTGTTCCTTTAGTTTATTGAGCAAATGTTTCTTACTTACTTTTTTAAAACTCTGCATTGTTTGTTAAGGGCCCGTAAGTAAGCATTTCACGTTAAGGTCTACACCTGTTGTATTCAGATTATGTGACAAATACAATTCTGTTTTATTTGAGGTTGCAAATTCAAATCCCGGGGGAGTTAACATTGAAAAGTGAGTAGCGTATGAGTGAAGATGCACAGCCGCAGTGTAATCATGTATTCAATGTTGTTAATAGCAGTGTTGCAATGCTTGAACAGATGGAGGCAGAAGTAGAGCAGGACACTAAGTGTTAGACCAGGATCCTATCCTGGGTAATAGGCATAGGTGCTTTTTAAAGGCAATTTCTTATTGAGCCGACATATGCAGTGTTTACCGTGAATGGGGTCTTCGCGAACGAGGGAACTTTGCCTTAACATATGCCCAATAGACATAACCCATGAATGGATTGAATCCCAGCCTTTATGTTTTTCTGAACCTGTTAAAAACTTCACGGCAAAACATGCTAATTATAATCTGGTGATGTGCTCATTGACATAAATGAAACATTGCCGAAACTCACAAAAAACGGGACACTTTCATGTAAGGAGAACAGTAAAACATAACATTCCACAAAGGTTTCAGACCCAGAAATTGTTAGGGTTGTGTGTGAGTCAGACATTACAATGAGCCCGTCCTCCTATAGCTCCTCCCACCAGTGTAACGGAGATAAGATCATGCTGTAAACTCAATCCGCAGCTTGAAATGTCGCCAATAGTGCCATTGAATTTGATATTTTTTTAGTGGCGCAACTGGTTAGTACGTTGTCAGGCAGGGTGGGCACGTGTGTTGGCGAGGCAGAGGGCACAAGATCAAGTACTGGTAAGGATGTTGTGAGCGAGGAAGCAACACTGCTACGCAGCACAGTGAAGCCTGGTACATGTGCAAAGATTTAATTAATGTTTGAATTGAACTGAATGTTATAAAAACACAAACAAACCAAGCATGCCTCCAAAGTAAGCAAAATCATTAACACATTAATCAAAATGTTGACTATTTATTTTACAAAAATAAGTTAGTATATGTGTCTGTTATCATCTAAAACCATGTTAAAACCCACCACCTACATAATCAAACCAACCAACCAAGTGAGGTACAGGCCATACAGTATGAAAGATAAGTACTTGCTTTCGAGATAAACATAATAACAGCTTATAAATCATCACAGAACTGGTTTTCTTTGATAATCAATTAATTAGTTATTAATTCTGAGCTCAGCTCCTATGTCATACACAAATATGTTTACAAAGAGAGTACAGTAGATAAATACAATACATGAAGTATAAATAACAATATGTATAATATTGCAGTTGAAGCTGAGGTCAGAGTTTAAATACAGGTTCATTCATACTTAGTGATGGATCACATTATAGGCTACAGCAAGATTTAGGTGGGTCCAGAATTATTGGTCAAAAATATTAATATTATAAAATTATTATTATTATTAAGTATAATATTCATACATGACATTAGAGGATCAGTCAGAGTAATTCAAGGAACACTTCACAGTTTAACCTCATATCATCCAGCATATATTACATCCAGCACCATACCAGTGTCTGCATATGTGAAAATGTTTTTGTAGTCAACAAGTTAGGAGAAAAGGTTCTGAGGAAATTACCCCCGTTGATGTCATTTTCAAATTAAAACAATGATTTTCGAAGACTGGAAAGTCATTGTATATTTGAAAATTACAGATGACATCACTGGGAGTAATTTTCTTACAACCTTTTCTTCCATCTTTTTGACTACAAAACATAGAAACGTGCCATTTTCACATTTGTAGACTGTTATGGTGCTAGATATAATGGATATGAGGTAAAAAATCTGTAAAAAAATATACCCTTTAACATAAAGAGCAAGGACATCCCAATCCAGGGAGAAGTCATTGAACAAAATGTACCTTTTGTTACAGTGAGTGGCTAACCCTGTGTGGAACACTCATGTTGTTCACCATGGTGTTGCTAACCTGCTTGTCTAAATCACAAGGGAGGCTGACAGACTAGGGAGGACTATCATTTACATTTACATTTAAGTCATTTAGCAGACGCTCTTATCCAGAGCGACTTACAGTTAGTGAATACATTTTTTATTATTTTTTTATACTGGCCCCCCGTGGGAAAATTACTATAACTATAACCCTGAAACATAACCAACAGGGCATCGTATCCCAGTATTATTATTTTTTGTCAAGCCTTGACCACAGTAGAGGCCCTCACACACCATACCACCACTTTACATCATAACACAGCCTTCTCACCATAGCATCTTGAATTTCTATGCGTGTCAACAACCTATTCATTTGTGGATTTTGGTTTGTTCCCCTACCTACTACGAGAGATGTAAATGGTATGACCTAAGGGTAGTATGTACTTTTACCACGTATATCAGATGCACCGCGTACCTGCACTGTAGCAGTACACTCCGTGCTTGTGGTGTGGTGGGGCAAACCCAAAGCTGCGCACCCCTGGTTCCATGGGGCCACAGTTGCGGCGGGGGTTGGTGATGGGGTAGCGCAGGCTCCCGTCAGCGAGCCATCCGGCGTCACAGCGGTCCAGGCCCATGAACCTCCAGGCGGCGTAGAGCTGGCCCACCTTGGCTATCTGGGCCCCGTCGTCGAAGCACGCCTGCTGGGCCTCAGTGAGGTTGAGCTTGTGGGGGTGCTGGAGGTAGTAGACCTTCCCTGGAGAAGAGGACATGGCAGAGACCAGAGGTGTATAAGGTGATCAATTCACTGAAAGTTCACCACAAAATTAAAGTTACAGTAGGAGTCAATTGCAGATGTCTTCAAATGCATATAACAGAATGTACATGTCACGATCGTTTACGGACGAGACGGACCAAGGCGCAGCGTGATAAGCGTACATGTTTATTACAACTGTGCAAACACGACAAAATAACAAACAAACGATACGTGAAGTCTTAAGGTACACACAACAAACCTATACGGAACAAGATCCCACAACTAACAGGTGCCAAAAGGCTACCTAAGAGACAACGAGCGACAGCTGCCTCTGATTGGGAACCACCCCGGCCAACATAGAAATAGACATACCAGATACTACACCATAGAAACAACACAACACGGAATATACACACCCTGACTCAACAAATAAATGTCCCCTGAGTCAGGGCGTGACAGTACCCCCGCCCAAAGGTGCGGACTCCGACCGCGCCACATAAACATAACAGGGTAGGGGCCGGGTAGGCATTCCGCCTCGGAGGCGGATCCGGCTCCGGGCGTGACCACCACTTTCTCTCCACCTCCCTGTTGCGCCCCTGGTTTGGTCTGGACCTCGGCGCGCTGCTTCCCCTCTCCTTCCCGGACAGCCTGCCCAGTCACACGCTTCCTTGCGTGAGTACGGGGAGTTGGCTCTGCTCTAACACTAGGCTCCGCCAACCACCCTTTTAGCCCCCTCAAAAAAAATTATTGGGGCTGTCTCTCGGGCTTCCTCCTCGGCCGGCACCTTCTGCGTTGCCGCTGCTCCTCTCTATAGCGCGCCTCCACTGTCTCCTCCCAAGGACGGCGATCCATTCCGGCCTGAATCTCCTCCCAAGTCCAGGATCCCTTCCCGTCCAGGATCTCCTCCCAGGTCCAGGCTGTCTGCTCCTGAACACGCTGCTTGGTCCTCGTTTGGTGGGATCATCTGTCACGATCGTTTACAGACGAGACGGACCAAGGCGCAGCGTGATAAGCGTACATGTTCATTACAACTGTGCAAACACGACAAAACAACAAACAAACAATACGTGAAGTCTTAAGGTACACACAACAAACCTATACGGAACAAGATCCCACAACTAACAGGTGCCAAAAGGCTACCTAAGTATGGTCCCCAATCAGAGACAACGAGCGACAGCTGCCTCTGATTGGGAACCACCCCGGCCAGCATAGAAATAGACATACCAGATACTACACCATAGAAACAACACAACACGGAATATACACACCCTGACTCAACAAATAAACGTCCCCTGAGTCAGGGCGTGACAGTACACAATAGAGTGGCTTGTGAAAGTATTCACCCCCCTTGGCATTTTTCCTATTTTGTTGCCTTACAACCTGGAAATAAAATTGATTTTTTGGGGGGGGTTGTATCATTTGATTTACACAACATGCCTACCACTTTGAAGATGCAAAATATGTTTTATTGTGAAACAAACAAGAAGTAAGAGAAAAAAACAGAAAACTTGAGCGTGCATAACTATTCACCCCCCCAAATACTTTGTAGAGCCACCTTTTGCAGCATTTACAGCTGCAAGTCTCTTGGGGTATGTCTCTATAAGCTTGGCACATCTAGCCACTGGGATTTTTGCCCACTCTTCAAGGCAAAACTGCTCCAGCTCCTTCAAGTTGGATGGGTTCCGCTGGTGTACAGCAATCTTTAAGTCATACCACATATTCTCAATTGGATTGAGGTCTGGGCTTTGACTAGGCCATTCCAAGACATTTAAATATTTCCCCTTAAACCACTCAAGTGTTGCTTTAGCAGTATGCTTAGGGTCATTGTCCTGCTGGAAGGTGAACCTCCGTCCCAGTCTCAAATCTCTGGAAGACTGAAAAAGACTGTGGGGATGGTGTTCTTGGGGTGATGAGAGGTGTTGGGTTTGCGCCAGACATTGCGTTTTCCTTGATGGCCAAAAAGCTCAATTGTAGTCTCATCTGACCAGAGTACCTTCTTCCATATGTTTGGGGAGTCTCCCAAATGCCTTTCGGAGAACACCAAACATGTGTGCTTATTTTTTTTTTTAAGCAATGGCCACTCTTCCGTAAAGCCCAGCTCTGTGGAGTGTACGGCTTAAAGTGGTCCATGGACAAACTCCAATCTCCGAGCGGCTCCTTCAGGGTTATCTTTGGTCTCTTTGTTGCCTCTCTGATTAATGCCCTCCTTGCCTGGTCCGTGAGTTTTGTTGGGCGGCCCTCTCTTGGCAGGTTTGTTGTGGTGCCATATTCTTTCCATTTTTTAAATAATGGATTTAATGGTGCTCCGTGGGATGTTCAAAGTTTCTGATATTTTTTTATAACCCAACCCTGATCTGTACTTCTCCACAACTTTGTCCCTGACCTGTTTGGAGAGCTCCTTGGTCTTCATGGTGCCGCTTGCTTGGTGGTTCCCCTTGCTTAGTGGTGTTGCAGACTCTGGGGCCTTTCAGAACAGGTGTATATATACTGAGATCATGTGACAGATCATGTGACACTTAGATTGCACACATGTGGACTTTATTTAACTAATTATGTGACTTATGAAGGTAATTGGTTGCACCAGATCTTATTTAAGGGCTTCATAGTAAAGGGGGTGAATACATGTGCATGCACCACTTTTCCGTTATTAAAAGGTTGTAATGCCACAAAATAGGACAAATGCCAAGGGGGATTAATATTTTGCAAGGCACTGGAATGTACTGTGCTTGACTCTAGTTGTAGGGTAAACTATCTCTATATCTGTGCCTGTGTAGTGTGTACCTGTGTAGTGTGTACCTGTATAGTGTGTGTACCTGTGTAGTGTGTGTACCTGTATAATGTGTGTGCCTGTGTAGTGTGTGTACCTGTGTAGTGTGTGTACCTGTATAATGTGTGTACCTGTATAGTGTGTGTACCTGTATAGTGTGTGTGCCTGTATAGTGTGTGTACCTGTATAGTGTGTGTGCCTGTATAGTGTGTGCCTGTATAGTGTGTGTACCTGTATAGTGTGTGTGCCTGTATAGTGTGTGTGCCTGTATAGTGTGTGTACCTGTATAGTGTGTGTGCCTGTATAGTGTGTGTGCCTGTATGGTGTGTGTACCTGTATAGTGTGTGTGCCTGTATAGTGTGTGTGCCTGTATGGTGTGTGTACCTGTGTAGTGTGTGTACCTGTATAGTGTGTGTGCCTGTATAGTGTGTGTGCCTGTATAGTGTGTGTGCCTGTATAGTGTGTGTGCCTGTATAGTGTGTGTACCTGTATAGTGTGTGTGTCTGTATAGTGTGTGTACCTGTATAGTGTGTGTGCCTGTGTAGTGTGTGTACCTGTATGGTGTGTGTGCCTGTGTAGTGTGTGTACCTGTATAGTGTGTGTGCCTGTGTAGTGTGTGTACCTGTATAGTGTGTGTGCCTGTATAGTGTGTGTACCTGTATAGTGTGTGTGCCTGTATAGTGTGTGTGCCTGTATAGTGTGTGTGCCTGTGTAGTGTGTGTGCCTGTATGGTGTGTGTGCCTGTGTAGTGTGTGTACCTGTATGGTGTGTGTGCCTGTGTAGTGTGTCTCACCTCGGAGGGAGGAGGAGAAACAGAAGACGTCGTATCGGTGGAGGTGGCGGTGGCGTCTACCGTAGCTCCTAACCCCGGGGGCGAGGCCCAGCCCCCCACAGGGGCTCCGGGGCTTGGTGATGGGGTACTGCACTGTCCCGTCAGCCAGCCAGCCTGCGTTGCACCAGTCCAGACCCTCCTCCCAGGCCTGGAACAGCTGCTCGAATGTGGCTAGAGTGGAGTCCTGCTCCCAACAGACTTGCTGGGCATCATGGTAGGTCAGGTTGTAGCGGCCGTGAGGAGGCTGGTAGGGAAACACCACACCTGGAGGGGAGCAAGGGATATGTAATGACTTTAAAGGCACAATCCTTCATTTGTTTGTCAGCCAAACAGCAGCCTTACTTGGTTAGCCTAACTTAGTTAAAGCTGAGGGATGGGGCTGGACCAATGTAACACTTAAATTCATAGAGGGAACTATAGATGTAGTGCATGACAGTACATGAGATCAATAAGATGGGGTAAGGCAGTTGAACAGTACTAAGCACATACATTATATTTTTCAAGAATCAATGGGTAGGCTATATAATATATCATTCATTTAAATGACCACATAATAGCTGTAAATATTGCAGATTGCGCCTTTAATGTGTGTGATTACAGTCGTGATGGGAGGGACTGGATGATACTCACAAATGAAGTTGTTACACGGCACTATAATATAGTTTACCTCGTAGCTCGAGGTTGACGGTGGCGCTCTCGTCCTCCAGCCCGTCGATGACCTCACAGCGGTAACGTCCCGTGTCATTGAGCTGGAGTTCAGTCATGACCAGCGAAGCATCTCCTGGCGAGTCCTCTCTGAGACGCACCCGGTTCCTGAGAGATAAATAGATGACTTTGTTATCTTCAATGTGTTCAACAGATGTATAAACATTTTTGTGCAGGCAAACTCTAGAACTCTAGAAATACAGTATAGAAATATAAAGTATCAAAATCTAAGGCAGGAGCTAAGAATCAGTGGAAATATAAAGTATCAAAATCTTGAAGTACTACAGTATGGGAGCATCTGTATAACTCACTAAGTCAGGAGCTAAAGAAATACATGTATATAACATAATGAAAGTTGAATCGAAATGCTAAGGCAGGAGCTTAAGTTAAAATGGAAACAATATAAAGTAACAAAATCTGTGGCTGGAGCTTAAGAAATACAGTTGGAAATTAAAGTATCTGAGTCTAAGGCAGGAGGGCAGTATGTAAATATAAAGTATCAGAATCTAAGGCAGATTGATTAATATATGGAAATGATAAAGTATTATAATTAATCTTATGACATTTAAGACAGATACATTTGGACATTTACAGAAGTATCAATTTCAGGGGCTTAGATACATTTTAATAGAGTCTATTAAGAAAGCTTTACTTACTCAAGTATGACAATTGAGTATTTCCACTCGGAAGTGAGCTAAGCTATATTATATTACAGTATGGAAATATAAAGGTCTTTACGGCAGGAGCCTAAGAATTACAGTATGGAAAAAGCATCAAAATCTAAGGCAGGAGCAAAAGAAATACAAGTATGGAAATTATAACAATTAAAGGTGGGACGCATAAGAAATACAGTATAGAAATATAAAGTATCAAAATCTAAGGCAGGAGCTTAAGAAATACAGTATAGAAATATAAAGTATCCAAATCTAAGGCAGGAGCTTAAGAAATACAGTATAGAAATATAAAGTATCAAAATCTAAGGCAGGAGCTTAAGAAATACAGTATGGAAATATAAAGTATCAAAATCTAAGGCAGGAGCTTAAGAAATACAGTATGGAAATATAAAGTATCAAAATCTAAGGCAGGAGCTTAAGAAATACAGTATGGAAATATAAAGTATCAAAATCTAAGGCAGGAGCTTAAGAAATACAGTATGGAAATATAAAGTATCAAAATCTAAGGCAGGAGCTTAAGAAATACAGTATAGAAATATAAAGTATCAAAATCTAAGGCAGGAGCTTAAGAAATACAGTATGGAAATAGAAACACAAACACTCAATAAACACAAATGATCATATGGTTTTAGAATGAATGGGTCTGCATCAAGAATAGCTAGAGTACCTGAAATCCCCAAAGCTGTGAATGCGGGGCCCAATGGCCACCAGAACGTCCGTCTCATGGCCCCCCACGACGGGCAGCCACGACCACTTCACCCGCACCCTCCTGGGGGAGCTCAACTCTGGCTCGTACCAGTATCGGCAGGATAGGGTGGCGTTACTCCCCCGGAAAGCGAACACAGAGGGCTGGGAGGAGTCCACGTGGAGCTTTACACCGTTAAAGTGGACTAGAAGGGAGAATACACACGAAACAGCAGTTAGTCCGACTTCATTTGGGTCTGTGCAACCTCCTCTGAGATGTTGAATTGATAAGCCATTTATGGGTCGTGTTCATTAGGCACCAAGGGACTGAAAAAGGGAGGAACTACCTGGACTTGTTCAATAAGAAAGGCTCATTGTCGTTTTCAATTACAAACATTTAGATGTATGTTACATGGGAGGTGGATGCATTGCCCCTACCTAAGGCATGTACTCATTTTCAACTCTTCATTCATAAAACATAAGTGTATGCTCCTACTCTCTCCATTGCCATTTCCGTTGAGAATGTCTTGGTAGAAGAATCTGTTGGAGGAGTAGCCGAGGGTGGGCAAGCAGGAGAGGAGCAGCTGCAGCAACATCACCAACAGGGGGCGAGGGTGAGCCACCATCATCCTGGTCACTGAATGATAGAGGATACAAACAACTATAAGGCTCTGGGGTACGACTATAGTGTCTTTAGCCTAATTATAATACTCTCCCTTCTCCCCGAAGTGGGCACTTGTTCACTTCCCTCATGGATATAAAAGGACTGACATCTATTCAGCCAATTCAACCATCATTTGAATTATTTTAAATCCTTGAGTGGGAGCGAACCAGTGCCCAATACAGGGAGAAGGTACAGAAATGGAGTTGGTATGGTGTCTTTGACTGGACCCCCTTCCCAATGGTTCCCATATGGTGGGGTGGGACCCAGAGGAGGGTCACAGCTAATTCCCTCTGGGTTGGGGCCTGTTTGGACACATTGCTTTAGATAATGTGGTGGGTCTAAGAAAAAACCTTAACAGCTGTAAAGGGTGTGGGAACCACTGACTTTGACTGACCCCAATTTCAGCCCCCTGCCCTTTCGCCACAGCTAGTGCTATCCGAGATCCTTAGGACCTCCCTACTCTAAACCCTAACCCTAAACGTAACCCCTAACCTTACCCTAACCATAAACCTTACCTAACCATAACCCTAACCTTAACCCTTACCTTAACCATTTTAAATGTCAACTTCAATGGGAACCCAAGGATCCCAGTTAGCACCACACCCCCCTAGCCTCTCTCTCCCCTGCTGCTGGCCTATTTCCCAAGCCCTAATTCTGTTAAATTCCACTTGCATCTAAACAGTAGTCATAGCTATAAACTGCCAATGGGTGGCAGTATCATATCATGTTTTATATGGAAAATCTGCAACTCAAATCAGATTTAAGAAGAAATTAGAAGTTTATGTCACTGTGTGAGCATTACAATGGTTGTAGATAAAAATAAAAAATAAAAGTGTGCAACGCTGTCATAAAGCAAAGGGTGGCTATTTGAAGAATCTCAAATATAAAATATATTTTGATTTCTTTGGTTACTACATGATATGCGTTATTTCATGGGTCTGATGTCTTCACTATTATTCTACAATGTAAGAAATAGTAAAAAATTAAGAAAAACCCTTGAATGAGTAGGTGTGTCCAAACTTTTGACTGGTAGTGTATATTTAGTACCTAAACTTTGGCTCCTAGTCAAAGGCTGGTATGAAAACAAAATCTTAATTTAGCAATAATTTGTCTGTGCTCTTGCTCCAGATATCAGTGCTTCTGACCCAAATACAGTCTAGTTAATCAGGGTGAATACGGGAACTAAAGGCATAATACAATAAAATCGATCTAAAACATTTTACTGCAGTTCTCTGCCCTGAATACTAGATCTGAAAGGCAATTTAATTTACTGTCTATAGTCTCTTTTTCCTGTTAATTTCTCTGAGAAGGGTTGCCATGGGGTGGAGGGTAGGGGTTGTTGTGTTTGTAGGTTATTAAGCTATTAAGTCATTAATGTATTTTGTGTTTTACAGATTATAAAGAAATTACACATTTGGAACAGTACTCAAAATATTCAATAGGCAACAATACATGTGGTTTGAATCAACATCTCAATTAGACTTCTTGATTATAATAGTCTTTGACTATAATATAGAAGCCTATGGAGGCTATATGCACCGTAAAAGTCAATCTTCCAGAAAGGTGGTAAGGAATATGATACTGCCTGCTGTTCTGCACACCTGGCATGTGTGGGAAACTCTTTCATCATCACATGCCAGTGTTTTCAAAACTTTAGAAAAGATAGTAGCTTACATATTTTATTAATTACACATAGCAACGATTCCAGTAATACAACTTATCAACATACATAATGTAGCGACGATTCTAGTAATACAATTTATCAACCTGAATCAGAATAATCGTTTTCAACCTGATTCCGTTAATCTGTCATTTGTTTTATGATATTCTTCATGTGGTGATTATTATTTACTTACAGTTTCACAACTAGCTGGTACAATGCCGCCTGACTTTTCTTCGAGTTTTTTATTAAGCCCCAAAATATTATATCAAAGGAAAGGGAGAGATGCAGCTCCTTCTTATGGATGTTCAGCAGAAAAAAAGATGTGTACGTATGCGGAGTTCTTGGACGGTCTTCAGAAAAGGTACCCGCCTGTGGTTACATTGACACTGTGGATTCTGACCGCAATGATGACGCAAAAACCATATCCAAGCACTTGGCTTCAAAAATATACATGAAAATAATCTACAAGGTCTCCCAAAAACCTTGAGTAATAATTTACTGTTGTGTGAATTTATTAAAAACGAACGAAAACCGATCCACCGTTCCAAATATGACCATTTGCTTTCATTATAAACGGAGCCAATGCATAATTGCCAGGTCAGCAGAAATAATGATGGATATGCTCTAATACACTGCATGAATTGAGTCACTTTCTCCAGTCTCTAATTAAAGGGGCATTCTGCGATTGCTACATGCATTTTTTTTTACTTTTAAATTAATTACATATACCTATTGATTGAAGAATATAACTTATAAATGCCTCCTGAGTTTAGCTCAACTGTTGCACCCCATCAGATCCCAAAATGCAAGCTTGTTTTACTTACTTTCTGTCGACTTCTGCCTGCTGTGTAGTTATGGGGCCCCTCTCTCTTACAGCCGTCATTACAGAATCCCTATCTTCTATCACAACACCAACCATAACAAATGAGCTCATCTTGGCCAGCTGTTGGGGGAGTAGATGGTTGGTTTTCAGCTTGCAGAAAGAGAAGACAGAGAGGGTTATGCTCTCTTCTGATCCATCTATCCTAAATACACACTGAAAAGCAGATGTTAGTCATCCGAGATGCATGGAGCACTCCAGCTGGACACTGTTGTTTCTGGGCGCAACCTTTGCTTTTACGGTGCACTTGCACTGTGTCCACACACGTGTGTGTGTGCACATAGACATACATGCACGCATATACACACGCAGGCGCACACACACTCTCTGTCACCCCTCTTGCCAAACACACACACACACACGTTTGTTTTAATATCCTTGTGAGGACCAAACAAGTGATTCCCATTCAAAATCCTATTTTCCCTAACCCTTTAGGCATTCCCTTCTGAAACAGTTCGGAAACACTTTGTGCATACAGTGCCTTCAGAAAGTATTCATGACTTATTCCACATTTTGTTGTGTTACAGCCTGATTTTTTCACCCATCTACACACAATACCCCATTATGACAAAGTGAAAACATGGTTTTAGAAATGTTATCAAATTTATTGAAAATGAAATACAGAAATATCTAATTTACATAAGTATTCACACCCCTTTGCTATGACACTCCAAATTGAGCTCAGGTGCATCCAATTTCCATTGATCATCCTTGAGACATCACTACAACTTGATTGGAGTCCACCTGTGGCCAATTCAATTGTTTGGACATAATTTAGAAAAAAACACAGCAGTCTACATAAGGTCCCACAGTTGACAGTGCATGTCAGAGCAGAAACTATACCATGAAGTCAAAGGAACTGTCCGTAGATCTCCTTGATAGAATTGTGATGAGGCAAATATCTGGGGAACCTTTCGGTTACTGGCATAACACTCTTACCCACTAAGCTACCTGCCGCCCAATGACCCCAAGCATACAGCCAAAGCAATGCTGGAATTGCTTCAGAACAAGAATGTGAAAGTCCTTGAGTGGCCCAGCCAAAGCCCAGACTTGAATCCCATTGAAAATCTGTGGAAAGACTTGAAGATTGCTGTTCACCGCCGCTCCCCATCTAATTTAACAGAGTTTGAGAAAATCTGCAAGGAACAAATCCCCAAGTCCAGATGTGCAAAGCTGATACAGACATACCCAAGACGACTCAAAGCTGTAATCGCCGCCAAAGGTGCTTCTACAAAATATTGACTCAGCGGTGTGAATACTTATGTAAATGAGATATTTCTGTATTTCATTTTCAATAAATTAGCAAACATTTCTAAAAACATGTTTTCACTTTGTCAATATGGGGTATTATGTGTAGATGGGTGAGGAAAAAATCAATTTAATCAATTTTGAATTCAGGCTGTAACACAACAAATTGTGGAATAAGTAAAGGGAATTAATACTTTCTGAAGGCACTGTACATTATAATGACATTTTGTGACGTTTTTGTTCGTTTTGGTCTTCAGCAAGGGTTTTTTCGGCCATTCGTGCACATAGTTTTTTCTCGAGTCAAGCCGATGTGGCCCTTCATCAGTCATTGGTCAACGGTAGGGATCTTCAGTTAAGTGTCATTCAACGAGAGACGACTTGTTTTCATTCACATGTTTTCATTGAGAAATACTGCACCAAACATCTTAGTTTGATGTAACATTTTGTGACTAAGATCTCCTGGTCCCCACAAGGATAGTAAAACACACACACACACACACACACACACACACACACACACACACACACACACACACACACACACACACACACACACACACACACACAGTGATAACATATAGTCATAGAGTGTAGTTGAAAGCCTTGGCCAGGGGGCTAGACATACCAGCCTGTGTGAATAGCAGGGAGATGAGGGTGTAATTACTATCATAAACACCAGTCTATTGCCCAGCTAGGAGAGTCCTGTATTGGGACTTAGGCGCCCCGTCCCAAATGGCACCTTATTCCCTATATAGTGCACTACTTTTGACCAGAGCCATATTTAGATGGGTGCCATTTGGGACGCAGCCAGGGAATGTTTGGATGGGAGAGACACAGACATGACTATGGTCTGACCGGTCTGACCCACAACAGAAATCCCTCAGGGGTCGGACAGTGATACAACAGAGCGGTAGAGTGGTCATCAATGGGCCAAAAAGTGTCCCAAAAAGCACCCTATTCCCTATTTGGTGCACTACTTTTGACCAGGGACCAATAGGGCTCTGGTCAATAGGTATTAGGGTGCAATTTAGGACAAACCCATGGGTTGTCTTCTGTGGTTTACACTGGAATGGCCAGACTACTTCCTAGTCGCAACATGTATGGGACACCAAAATGGAGGAGACATCGATTGTTCCTTCAAAAAGGTTGAGATGATTTAGTCTAGCCTTGATGACAGGGTCTTTAAGTCTTCTTCTGCTATTGTATAGTCGGGAAGTCGGGAACGGAACATTGTTTCTAGACAGTCATCACACCCAAAGAGTCAACTAAATTACTGTAGTTTATACTGAAGTTGGCTGTAAACACATTTATTGACGTGGTTGTAACTATGAAGTTTAAGAGTGTCTGTTTATTTTATAAAAGCAATTCAGATTGTATAGACTACCACACACTCACACAGCCCCATAAACAAGCCCCCATGATGTCACTTAACAATCAGGTCCCATTTATGCAGGCACTGACTTTTTCCTGTCCTGCCATCCACGACACGCCCATCCTGACAGTATGATCACACAGGTCATGCAGTAGAATGGGGCTCCACTGCAGAGCTAGTGGGAACACAAAGCTCTGCTCTGTAACGTCCTGGCAGCGGCATGGACACACATTCAAGAGGAAGAAAGACAGTGGGAGGGAGAGAGAGAAGAGGGGGAAGTAATAGAGGAACAAAGAGAAATGAGAGAGAGAAACTACCTGTCACTGAGAGTTAGGCAGAAGGGCGAAATTACAAAGGGACACTTATTTTTATGCTGTTAACTAAGTTGATGCTATTACTGTAAGACTGTCAACAATGTCTACCCATACAATGTCTTATGTAATGGAAATGTTTTCAATCCAAATGTTCAACACAGAATGTTTTTCAACTTATTTTTTATTAATGACGTCTGTTGAAGACTAACACAATTGATTTCTTAAAAAAATTATGAAAAACCACAACATTTTGTGTAATCATTTCTACTCACTCAATAATTTCTACTTGTCTCTTGTCTGTACTATTTTATTTCTACTAATAAATTATGGAATAAAACTGTTTAGGGCTACTTGGAATGCAAGAAAATGATTAGAATACAAGCAAATCTGCTAAATTGGAGAAAAAAAACATATGTCATTGATCAAGTGCGAAAGGTACACCAACATACTGAACAATCCTTTGCAGCTTTTAGTTTCACTTTAAAAATCAATGTCCTTCCTTCAATTAATATACAGTATAGGTAATATACAGTATAGGTAATATACAGTATAGGTAATATACAGTACAATAATTCCATTGTCAATGAACTAATTAGTTAATTTATTATGCCCAGCTATTTCCCCAAAAAGTATATTGCACACAGGCCCTGCTTCAGTATACTACTAAGTGCTCATATCGACCAGCTGATGTGTCTACTCTCCCTTCAATACACCCATCTATATAATGGTAGACCAGGGGTCTTTAACTCCAGGTCTGGGGGCCACATCAGGACCGCAAGCTGCTTTTTTGTGGTCCTCGACAGAGCCTTTTGTTTACTGTAAATCACAGTGGAGGCTGCTGAGTGGAGGACAGCTCATAATAATGGCTGGAATGGAGCGAATGGAATGGCATCAAACACATAGAAACCATGTGTTTGATCCCATTCCATTAATTCCACTACAGCCATTACTACGAGCCCGTCCTCCCCAATTAAGGTGCCACCAACCTCCTGTGTTAAATCAGTGGTATTCAAACTTTTCCAGCAGGGACCCCATTCTTTTGGCAGAATTTCTGATGACCCCAACCCAAATCTAACGACACAACCTTCGATTTTTACATCAACAAATAACCTTAAATTCATTGCCCTTTCATCTCTCTTATCAAAATTAAGAGAACGAATAAATACATTTACAAATAATCTTTCTCAAAAGCGTTTGTATATTGTTCCATACAATAATCTGTTGGCTACTCTTAATATTTTAGGTTGCCGCCAACTAGGATAAGTCCGTTCCGACTGGGATAGGGATTGTATTTTTATTTGGCGACCCTGACATTGAATACCACTGCTGTAAATAGAAGGCTCTCACCCTGGATACATAATGTCAGAGAGCACGGCGGGACAAGCAGCTGCTAGGTCGGCTGGCAAAGTGACATCACACAGAACTGTGAGTGTTTGGAACGTGTTGGAACTGGCAGCGCTGGGGGAAGGGTGACCCGACATGTTCCCTATAGTGTGCTACTTTTGACCATAGCCCATGTACTGCCAATAGCTCAAAAATAGTGCACTATATAGGGAATAGGCGGACATTTCAGACGAACCCTAATTCTATGGAGAGAATGTGAGCGCCCATATAATTAGAATTGACACTGTGCCACCGTCACTGTGGAAAGGATCAAAAACCAATGGGAATTGATCCGTTTTAGCTAGAGAATAATATGCACTTAAAAAAAAAACACCTGGCTAAATCTGCTGCTAAGTCCCTGAAATCAGAAAAATATTTGTAGAAATACAAGATGGAGAGCAGAGAATCTGGAGCATATTCTATTGATGCAAAGTTCTGGAACGTTGCATATAGAAATGAAATTTAGAACCTGACACAGTTCTCCAATCCACATGATAAGAGATCCATGTACATTCTATACATTCGATTTCTATGTCCTGGTGCAGAGGAAGGTGTGACTGATTCCAGTGTCGGTCACGTGTGGACAGGTACGGTATGGAGACTGGGTGGAGGGCTTTGTGGAGCACTGGTGGATTATGGGTAATGTAGTTCTAGTAGTCACAGCCCAGCAGCTCCATGCGCAGGGTGATGCGCTCGTGCCACTCCCAGGGCACAACGCGCACATAGCGGGCGTAGAACGAAGGCTCAAACAGGTTCTTCTTATGCATGTTGTTGTCAATGTTGCCTTGGAAAATCTGTCAGGGAACACACACACATCAATGGTCAACGGTTAACTACCATATCTGTCAAGGAACACACACATATCAATGGTCAATGGTTAACTACCATATCTGTCAAGGAACACACACACATCAATGGTCAATGGTTAACTACCATATCTGTCAAGGAACACACACACATCAATGGTCAATGGTTAACTACCATATCTGTCAAGGAACACACACACATCAATGGTCAATGGTTAACTACCATATCTGTTGTATGGTGTGAATAATTCTACATCTATAATATAATAATAATAATAATAATAATAATAAGCCATTTAGCAGACGCTTTTATCCAAAGCGACTTACAGTCATGCGTGCATACATTTTTTTGGTGTATGGGTGGTCCCGGGGATCAAACCCACTATCTTGGCGTTACAAGCGCCGTGCTCTACCAGCTGAGCTACAGAGGACCACCCATCTGAACCATCTGAACAAATATGTCTATATTTAAATATGCATGTTGAAAGGGACTCATGAAATGTATTTTTTTTGTGTGTGGGAGTCCTTCTCAAGGTTCACTTCAGTTTTTCAATCTCCTACCCAACTGTGTAGACATTACTTCATGTGTGTAACAGTTATTGTTCAGATAAACTTAAATATTCACCATATTCATTGAAACAGTAATTTTTAATGGTACTACTGAATGGGAGGACAGATCTGATATGAACCGATATGTAAAGGTCAAAGGTCAATGTCTGAGGCCTCCCATCAGGGGCTGTAAATCGGTCTGAACTATGACCTCATTCATGATGACAGCCTTATGAGCCAAACACAACTCCCCTCCCAGTCCCTCTGAGGAAGCCCCTGGCTACGTCATATAATGTCAAGGGTCTACACTCAATGAAAAGATTGAAGGTTATTTATACGTCACTGAGGGTCATTGAATTATCAGCCCGTTGTTTGCAGTACTCCCATGGGGGTGAAGATGGGCCTCTCCTATTCCACTATCCCACACAGAGAGGGGGCTACAGGGGCGAGCGTCACTAGCACTGTTCCAGCCAGGGGCAAAACAGGAAGTAAAGAGATCATTCACACAGAGGACCAGGGGATACACTCCACACACAGGGTGGGGGTCCAGAGAGGGGGTCCGTCAATTGGCACGAAAAACACACTAAGGTCCCAACTCATGTCAACAAACTGTGCAGAGGTTTGCAAAACCCCTTATCCCTACTGTCGAATACAAATAGTAATGGTAAAAAAGATTAGAGTATGTCTGTGTTTCTTTACTTCTAAATGGCTTCCTCTCCTTTCCTTTATGAACACTGAAATAGCTGGGTAGACTTATATCATCTAACAGATACAGTGAGGGAAAAAAGTATTTGATCCCCTGCTGATTTTGTACGTTTGCCCACTGACAAAGAAATTATCAGTCTATCATTTTAATGGTAGGTTTATTTGAACAGTGAGAGACAGAATAACAACAACAAAATCCAGAAAAACGCATGTCAAAAATGTTATAAATTGATTTGCATTTTAATGAGGGTAAATAAGTATTTGACCCCCTCTCAATCAGAAAGATTTCTGGCTCCCAGGTGTCTTTTATACAGGTAACGAGCTGAGATTAGGAGCACACTCTTAAAGGGAGTGCTCCTAATCTCAGTTTGTTACCTGTATAAAAGACACCTGTCCACAGAAGCAATCAATCAATCAGATTCCAAACTCTCCACCATGGCCAAGACCAAAGAGCTCTCCAAGGATGTCAGGGTCAAGATTGTAGACCTACACAAGGCTGGAATGGGCTACAAGACCATCGCCAAGCAGCTTGGTGAGAAGGTGACAACAGTTGGTGCGATTATTCACAAATGGAAGAAACACAAAATAACTGTCAATCTCCCTCGGCCTGGGGCTCCATGCAAGATCTCACCTTGTGGAGTTGCAATGATCATGAGAACGGTGAGGAATCAGCCCAGAACTACACAGGGAGGATCTTGTCAATGATCTCAAGGCAGCTGGGACCATAGTCACCAAGAAAACAATTGGTAACACACTACGCCGTGAAGGACTGAAATCCTGTAGCGCCCGCAAGGTCCCCCTGCTCAAGCACATATACATGCCCGTCTGAAGTTTGGCATCAACTCAACTCGCCGTGTTTGGAGGAGGAGGAATGCTGCCTATGACCCCAAGAACACCATCCCCACCGTCAAACATGGAGGTGGAAATATTATGCTTTGGGGGTGTTTTTCTGCTAAGGGGACAGGACAACTTCACCGCATCAAAGGGACGATGGATGGGGCCATGTACCATCAAATTTTGGGTGAGAACCTCCTTCCCTCAGCCAGGGCATTGAAAATGGGTCGTGGATGGGTATTCCAGCATGACAATGACCCAAAACACATGGCCTAGGCAACAAAGGAGTGGCTCAAGAAGAAGCACATTAAGGTCCTGGAGTGGCCTAGCCAGTCTCCAGACCTTAATCCCATAGAAAATCTGTGGAGGGAGCTGAAGGTTTGAGTTGCCAAACGTCAGCCTCGAAACCTTAATGACTTGGAGAAGATCTGCAAAGAGGAGTGGGACAAAATCCCTCCTGAGATGTGTGCAAACCTGGTGGCCAACTACAAGAAACGTCTGACCTCTGGGATTGCCAACATGGGTTTTGCCACCAAGTACTAAGTCATGTTTTGCAGAGGGGTCAAATACTTATTTCCTCATTAAAATGCAAATCAATTTATAAAATTTTTGACATGCGTTTTTCTGGATTTTTTTGTTGTTATTCTGTCTCTCACTGTTCAAATAAACCTACCATTAAAATGATAGACTGATAATTTCTTTGTCAGTGGGCAAACGTACAAAATCAGCAGGGGATCAAATACTTTTTTCCCCTCACTGTAAGATCAGTGGCGATGAAGGAGAGGAGACAAGGAAAGGAAGCTAGTTAAGCCTATCAGAACTATGAGGCTGAAAAATACATATATTGTTCCAATATATGAGACTGTCATAATGAGAATACATTGTGAGAAATGGTTCACAGACCTTCTCTGTGTTAGTGTTCTCATCCTTCACCAGGTTCCAGGCATGTCCGTCGTCGCTGTAGGCCACTTTGAAGGCGGACACAAACTGCACCACCCCAAAGTCCTTAGCCCCCTGGGTGATGATGCCTGTCAGACGCTTGGTCTTCTCCAGGTCCACCTGGGACAGGATCATGGAGGAGAGGACAGTAACATATAGACCAGATTAATGATGAGGGAATACCTCAGGGCTCAATTCAATGAACCCTGTATTTTGAAGTAGCTCTTTTCCCAAGGTCAAATAAAATCACAAAACGTGTCTTGGGTATTGTATGAAAACCATAGTAGAAAAGAGAAGGACGGTTCACATACATCGATTTCAGGTGAAAAAAGGAAACTGTTTAATCCATTTCAAACATTTTGCCCATCTGGCCTTCATCAGTGTCATAAAAACCTACAACTACTACCAGGTAGACTCCCCTCACAGGAATGGATTCACTTTTCAGAATAAGAAGTTTATAAACAAAGATACTGCGTAAACATATGTCAGACTCCTATCCCTGATGTCTGTTTCCCCCCACAATTTGTGCCCAATATTGAATAGCTGTTTCATCATATAAAAAAGTATGAAGCAAGAGCAGATGTATCAGAATCCCACAAGGATGATAAAAATGTCCATTACTTTTTGTTTTACAAATCATATTAGGAAGAGAAAGTGACCCTTCCTCTAAGGTTGCACTGTTTCCATTGATATTTGTATGGTATTTACTAAGAAACAATGTGGTAACAATCTGTATATTCTGGTACGTACTACAACTAATTTAACACAACTGGGAATTACCTGGTACCTAAAAGTTCCCATCCTAAAGACACAAACAAGTAAGTCATAGGTTATTACTGTATGAATACCATTTTACCAAGTACATTCCAAGTAATTACCTAGTCATTTCTAAACCGTAAAATAAAGTGCTACCTGTAATCCTTTGTTAAAGAGCACAGTTTAAAAGGGCAGGTAGCCTGGCGGGTAGAAGCGTTGGGCCAGTAACCGAAAGGTTGCTGGATCGAATCCCCGAGCTGACAAGGTAAAAATGTGTCGTTCTGCCCCTGAGCAAGACAGTTAACCCACTGTTCCCCAGGCGCTGATGACGTGGACGTCGATTAAGGCAGCCCTCTGCACCTCTCCGATTCAGAGGGGTTGGGTTAAATACGGAAGACACATTTCAGTTGAATGCATTCAGTTGTACAACTGACTAGGTATCACCCTTTCCCAATCTGGGATTGGTACATGCATTTTTTTAAACTTATATCGCTAGCTATTGGTTCTTAAAGAATGTACGTTTAGCTGCCTTACTCCATCAGAACCCAAAATACTGTTTTACTCCATTGTTTGTAAACAATGTAATTTTAAACAAACACTAACTTCGAAACATGGTTAAAACTATGCTTTTGAGCTCATGGATGTTCAGTCCTTGCATCCATAGCTCTGTCTATGAATTTGAGAGTGGTTAAATTTCTCCAGGCCCCATCCCTCAGCTGTTTACCAAAACAAGTGGTTTGTTTTTTCGAAATCCAGATTGCCCCTTTAAAAGAGGAGATCTCATCATTCTATTAGTGCTGGTGGAGTCAGTCTCACCTGTAGCCACTCTGAGCGGTTGTTAGTGGCTGGGGACCAGGCGTTGGTCTTGCCCTGTTTGTCTAGCCGGGCGAACTGTGGGTGCCAGGTGAAGGCATCAATGCCCCAGGTGCGGAAGGCACTGGACGCCGAGAGCTGTCCGTCAGAGACGAGGCGGGACTTCATGCCCATCGGCTCAGAGCAACCTGTCGTGTTGGAATACACTGTAAACGAAACAGCAGAGAGACAATGATGGACAGGGAAGGAGCAGAGGTGAAAGACAGAAAACCAATAGAGAGAAACCAATGATCACACCCAAGTGAAGAACCACCCACTCAGTGGAGTACATTTCAAAGAGCCCGTCCTCCTAATTTCTCCCTCCACCAGCCGCCACTGCAGCTCAAAGCATGCAGATTAGCTACTTACTGATTGATGGATTGATTTGTATTTTGACACCATGACATAAACAGTGTAGAACAGGTAGCATTACATAAACAGTGTAGGACAGGTAACATGACATAAACAGTGTAGGACAGGTAGCATGACATAATCAGTGTAGGACAGGTAACATGACATAAACAGTGTTGGACAGGTAGCATGACATAAACAGTGTAGGACAGGTAGCATGACATAATCAGTGAAGGACAGGTAGGTATGCCAGATTATTTCCTGTGTATAGGCACAGTACAGAAAGTCAATAATAAGACAAAGTAATGAAAGCAGGGAATGAAAAGTCCCAGACAGATATTGATAATAAACAAATATCATTTGTATAAAGGAGGTTTTGAAATGAATAGGAAAGGGGAGGCAGGGAATAGGAAAATAATGGGGAATAGGAAAAGTGAGGGAATCCAAACAGCCTTCCTAGCAGCAAGGCAATTTGAACTGTAGCTGTATCCACACTGAGTAATAGGGTGGGGCTGGGAACACATATGGACATGGTGTGTGTGCATGTGTGTATGTGTGGTGTTTTTGTCAGGAATTCCGTCTCCATTGTTGCACGGCATGGGTCTCCCTCTGAATGCTGTCCAAACCATTCCCTATGTAGTCTAACCATAACTAAATATAGACCCGTGTTTGGCCATCTAAACAAACTCCTGTTATTGTCAGCAAGCTGGACTGAAGAGCCACAGTGTCAACACAACGAGACCGTATGTACCCAACTTAATGCCTTTTACTTGGTGGGGTTTGTACGTTTTCTCAAGGTCTATTTCTGGTTCAGGCAGAGGACCCTGAATGTCCCTGGGGATTTGAATGGGGTTTTCTTTACAGCCACTTTCTCAATAGTCTGAAGTGGCCTCCTTTCTTTATCTCCTTATGGTCATCTGATGTAAAAAACAAGACAGCAAATAGCCAGACCATATTTCTATCACCTGTCCTGAGTTTCCAGATTGGTGCAGATAAAGGTGAGGAGACGAGGTGGAAAGGAAGCCAAGTAAGACTATTGAGATGCAGCCTAGTTGTCTTTCCTCTCTGTTTTCCCTTGTAGAGGGGTCTGTTTACCATTGAGCTCACAGCCCACCAGCTCCATACGTAGGGTGCAGGCCTTGCGACACACCACGGGAATGACGCGGATGAACTGGGCCACGATGGGAGGGTCAAACAGGTTGGTCTTGGTGCTGTCATTATCAATGTTACCCACAAACACCTGGGGCACAGGGCACAGAAGTGAGGTCTCCAAGTTGTTATAGGCATTCATGTGGGAGCTACTGTACAGCTCCAAGTAAAACATGCCAGTAGGAACAGATCTAGGAACAGCTTAAACCTCCCACAATTCTGACCTTAACCATTAAGAGGATGAAGAATATCTGACCCTTTATCAGTTACTTTGACTGTAGGAAATTTAGGCAACTATTTAAATTAACTCACACTGAGTCACTGACTATAAATGACTGTTACTATGGTAAACTCATATTGTAAAGTCACCTTGTCCTTCCGCTGTCCCTCTGGTCTGTAGGGAGTGTAGGTCTTACCGTCAAAGCTGGAAGACACTTTAAAGACTTTAATGTACTCAGCTATGCCCATTCGACTGGCACCCTGGGTGATGATGCCAGTTAGGCGCATCTTCTTTTGCATGTTGATCTAGAAGCAGAGGTCAGAGAGAGGTCAGACAGGGGTAAAACCACTAATCATCCTCCCCACTTGGATTTAGATGATACACTCTTAGAAAAAAGGGTTCCAAAAGGGTTCTTCAGTGGGTCCCCAAAGGATATTTTGTTTTTGTTACAGCTAGAAAGGGTTCTACATAGAACACAAAAGGGTTTGGAACCAAAAGGGTTCTACCTGGAACCAAAAAGGGTTCTTCAAAGGGTTCTCCTATGTGAACAGCTGAAGAACACTTTTATATTCTAGATAGCACCGTTTTTTTCTGAGAGTGTACAGTCCATGTCTGTTTATATGTGTGCTGCATGCTTAGACTGTACTAGAGCTGAAGGGCATCATTCAGACACATCCAAAAAGGCTTTCATTTCTTTTCCATGACAATGTCCATAGAGACACCAAATTGAGAGACTTCATAAAGTAAAGAGCATGTTTCAAGCCAAAGTTTAGGCTGGACCCATGAGGAGCTGGCCACGGTCCACCAGTGGGTTCTGGCCCACCATTTGAGAAACAGTGGATACTTCACCTCAACAAGATTACCACAACAAGTGATTATTTACTAAACTGTCTTGGTTCTCTAACCTCCATCCAGGGGTTCTTGTCGTGGTTGGCGGCGGTCCAGGCGTTGACCATGCCCTGGTTGTTGAGCCGGGCCAGTTCTGGACCCCAGCGCTGAAGACCCATAATGCCATAGTGCACAGAGGAGGCCGAGATCTGAGACTCTACGATTTCTCCTCCCTCCATCCCCATCAGAGAGATACAACCTGGAACAAACACATACACAGACATACATACGTTACAACGTCTTATAAAGAGACATAAACAGATTATAATCTCTAATATGGACATACTGGTTGTGACTTAAAGTACAAAGAGAGACAGTTCATAAGTTGTAATACGCAGAGTTGTAGACATGTTTCAATCTCTACTATGCAGTGATTCCCCTGCCCTATACTTACGGAGCTGGCATTGCTTCCCAACGTAGGGTGAAGGGCACAGGCAGGTGTAGTCACCATCCAGATCTCGACACATCCCGCCGTTCTTACATGGCTGGTTCTCACAGTCATTCACATCTAGACAGGACAAGCACAAGAGATAGACACAGTTATATAGAAGTTGCGCATGTCATAATACACCTTGTCCTAACATAGGAATCTGGCATGGGACTTCATAATGACACATCTTGTTCTAAACTGCTTTTCTGGATGGATTTTTTTCATGAAGACATCAAGATGTCTGGGAAAGATGAAATATTGTTGCCCTTATCTGGTCAGATAACTACATATATAATTTTCTTGGTTGCTCTATACAACCGGACCATAACGATTGAAAATACATCCGAATGAACCAGTTCTGCCCACTGGGTCTGACATCTAAAACACTGCCTGGACCTGAGCAGGAGAGAACACAGTCCCTGATGGTTAAATGCAGGACACTTATACCCCAAAGGTAGGTCAGATATAGCCCAGTAGTAAGACTACATGCAGGCTAATCAGCCAGGTGGGTGAACCTTGAAGCACCACAATACCTCCAGTGTGGCTCCATAATGCCTCTCTGCAGGTGTGTTCTCTAAGACACAGGGGTGATGACAGGGGCACAGCTGGGGGAAACTTTGGGGCCAGAACATTAATTACCACAGGTGAAGGGCAGGGTTGTGGTTTTGGGTGTGTTCTATGTTGTGCCTGCAGGGTGAGGTGATCTGGGAGTAGTCTGTGGTAGTCTGTCCACTACTGCAGCTCTTTCTAGTCCCCCACCAGGGGGCTCACTTGTATTATAAATAGCATGGACTTATACCTGGGGTGTATTCATTAGTTCACACCATAGAAAACCATAGCAAAACGTTTTGCAACAGAAAACATTGGTAGGTCCCTCCCCGTTTGCTTCTGTTTGGTTCTGTTTGGTTCTTAGTGAATACACTCATTGTTCTTTAATCTAGTCATCTGAACAACAACAACAACAATTCTTCAACAAAGCCATTGCTGTCAGGGGAATTTTATAAGTGATTATTGTTGTCAGATAAAACAGTATTTCCCAAATGGTGGGCCGGTACCCGCTAGTGAGTCATCACTGATTCGTTCTATCACCTTAGAAAAATCTGCTTTGTTCATTCAGTGCCCGTGGGTCACAGGAAAATTCCAAAATGGTTTGGTGGGTCATAGGACAGAAATGTTAGGTAACCACAGAGCTAAAACATCTTGATATTGTAATTACTCATCCCTGGAATTCAAAAATAGGCCATAAACACAAACAAAGTGGTTGAAAACTGTGTTTATATCAGTCTAAGTGTCCCTCGGAGCCACTTCCAGGTTGTAATCTACGGGGCAGACAGCACTTTAACACCACATCTTCTGTTTAGCTGCTGTTCCCGTTAACTCTAAGAGGATTGGTCCCAACTCTAAAACCCATTCCGTTCAACGCCGTGACAACACACACACCCACACTGAGAAATACAAGCACACACACCCACGTGCATGCACATACACAGAAAACACACACATGCCCTCCAGTCATTCTGACAATCTACTCAGTAAATAATATATCTGACCTTGATTAGGTAGATTAGATGGCCTAGGTGTATCTTTAGACTGTTTGTGTGTGTGTGTGTGTGTGTGCACCTGCATGTGTCTCTATGTGTCTGTGTCAATGGCAGACAGGGACACTGACAGAAGGTGAAGACTGGTCTGATCCATTCTTAGAAGGAAGGGCAGAAGATTCTAGAATAATGTGGTCCATAACAAACAGCAGTACATCCAACCACTAGCCAAGCAGGAGTATTCCAGCCATGTTGGTGCCAAACGATGGAGTGACAAGACAATACTGAGATCCACCCTACCTAGAGGCCTATAAAAACTATGACGTCTGGTAGAACAAGAACAAATGTGGGTGGTGACAACCAGACAGCAATAACACTGCAATAGGTGGTCAGACTAGCAGTTAGAGGTTATAAATATACTATGAATCATCTACAGTTTTGTAGTCGCATCAGCGCGCCTGGTTTTTCAATCAGATTCTGGACTTTCAATGGAAGACTTGGACAAACCAAGGATATGAATGGAAAGGACAAGGGTTATGGTGGCATTAGCCTCCTAGATCCTAATCTGGAATGTGAAGTATTAGACACTTTTTTACCAGTCCATGCATGAATATCAGATTGTTTTAATGAGAAGGCAACTACTGACTCAACTAGCCCTGGGGCTCTCAATAGCTAGGCCTACTGTGTAGAGAGCAGGACTGGCAGCAGTCTCCTTGCTCTGCTAAAGCCTTCTGAGATTCCAGTGGACCATGGCTAATTGCTGTAAAGGTGCCTCAGAGAGAGAGTTCCTGGCTGGCTAGAGGGGGTATTAGAGAAAATCTGGTAAAAGCTTGTACACACAAAACATGCAACTTAGGAAAAGTCCAATGAACATAAATATCTAAGTTGGCTGAACTTAAAATTGGGAAATTGTTGAGCTGACATGATTTATGCCCATCGTGAGTTGAATTTTTTGCCTTTGCAAGTTCCATTTTACTTTATTAATTTTTTTGTCAGGGACCAGTTTATCATTATAACATATATTTTAGAGGCTGAAATATGATGCATTACAACTCAAATATTTAAGTTCAAACAACATTGTTTTTCAAATTCAGCTCACACTGAGCAGAAATTATTAGGTTAGTAGAGTATTCCATGTCAGCTCAACAATTTCCACATTTTAAATCCAGCCAATTTGGATATTTAAGCTACATGGATTTCTTGCATTTTTTACAGTGTAGATTGGTGAAAGCTATGTGGTGGAACCCAGGCTGTTGCCTGTTACGTATCCAATTTTGTTGGATCAGTGTTTGCTCCAAGAAAGGAAGGATGGAATGATGCATTTAGAAACTATTCAAACAGGATCCAATACTTTCAGAATGCATTGTTCTGGCCAGTCAGTGTTCTCTCTCTCTCTCTCGCTTTCTCGCACGCACGCACGCATGCACGACACACACACACACACACACACACACACACACACACACACACACACACACACACACACACACACACACACACACACACACACACACACACACACACACACACACACACACACACACACACACAGTATTTAAAGCCCATCAATCGCCAGCCCACGCTTCACCACATCCTGGGTGTGTCCCTTGGATGCACTGCAGGCAGAGTTACTCCTCCTCACCATAGAAGGGTTTAGAACACTCATTCTTAGGTTTTTGATATCCAAATAAATGTTGTAAATGTCATCAAAATGACATCACTGTTTTTAAAGGGGCAATCTGCAGTTTGAAACAATAACAAAGTCACCCAGCTGCTGTTTTGGTTAACAGCTGAGGGAAGGGGCTGGAGAAATCAACACATTTCTAATTCATGGACAGAGCTATGGATACAAGGACTGTGCATACATGATCTCAAAATGATAGTTTTAACCATGTTTTTAGGCTATACAGTATTTGACCACAATTACATTGTTTACAAACAAAGGAGTAAAATAAGCTTATATTTTGGCCTCTAACATGGTACGACTCACGAGGCAATGGGTACATACAATTCCTTTTAAAAGTCTAAAGATGGATGGATTTAATGCAGATTGCCCCTTTAATGTCATGTTACAGTTATGTCATAGTGTGAAGCCAAAGGGACATTTCCATATTATGTGGATAATAAAGTTTTACTCCATTCTGCTCCATGTAAGATCCTTTCTGTGCTACTCACATATTTAAAATGATTTTAAAAAGTAAGGACCAGATTGGACCACCAGTGAAGGCTAAAGAGCTAAAGCACAACTTCTTCAAAAGGTGAGATCACATAGAAGATATCTTGCCATCCAAGCAGTAACACACAAATACAACGTTTGAAAAGAGATTCATATCCACGATACACCCAGTCATGCTGCATTTAGTCAAAATGGCTGAAAAGCATTTATTCACACTAAGAGGCTTGGGTGGGTTGCCATTTCCTCATTAGCCAACAGCTCTGCAACGTGCTGAATGAAAGTCTTTCATGAATCATGAGCTCACCACAATGCTCTCTTACACTCATGCACAGAGTGGAAAATGTCTCAGGTGTTTCCAACTTTAACAGCCGTTAATGTTAGTAATGCCTGCCATGACACACCATTCAGTCTGTCAGTTTGTTGTTTTGACTGTAATGGTGGAAGTTAGGATTGGGGTAGTGGACCCTACCCAAGGCAAGCTGGTTCTCCTCATCTAAAACAATTTGGCATGAATTGTTTTCGATTTAAAAATGTATCTTAAGACAACAATCTAGGAAACGCAGAGTAGCACAGACATGTTGGCCATGTTCGACTACTTCAGAAATGAATCCTTCCTGGTTTCCTTGAGGTAAGTACATATCTATAAATGATTGGATAGCTGTAAGCAAGGTCACCACCCTATTACTTTCACCAATCCAACCAACCAATTCAGATCTGTGATTACCTGAAGGAAGGAAAGCCCGGGTTGGCAGGGCGAATTACGACAGAACAGGTACAGTCACAGGTAAGGTACTTACTGATCTGGCAGTGCACGCCCTCGAAGCCAGGCTGGCATTTACACACGTATTCGCTGAACATGTCTCCTCGTCTGGTCGGAGTGATGACCTCACACGACCCATCATTCCTGCAGGGGTTGGGAATGCAGGGACCTTAGGGAGAATTGATTAATTATAAAGATGGGACATGCTCCAGGAAAAAAATCAAGTATATGCTTTCATTTATTGAAAAACAGTAAGGTTTAATTAACAGAAATGGAAGCAAGCGCCTGGGTGCCAGTCCAAGAAATTAGCTTTGCTTCTCAAAGTGAAGTGACAAGACCAAAATCTCAGTATACTGAGTATATTGAATTGTCCCATTTGAAACTCAAAGCTTTGTAAATACATCCGCCTGCCTTGACCATATTTGGCTAACTCTACTCCTCCTTACCAGTCTCATTGACCTGCCTTGACCATATTTGGCTAGCTCTACTCCTCCTTACCAGTCTCATTGACCTGCCTTGACCATATTTGGCTAGCTCTACTCCTCCTTACCAGTCTCATTGAGGTGGCAGGTGTCTCCAGTAAAAGCATCAGCACAGATACAGATGAATGGGTCCTCCCCCACCCCGGTCACACACGTCCCTCCGTTATGGCAGAGATTCACTTCACAGTAATCCCCTGGAAGCGGGGGAGCGAGAGAGAGAGAGAGAGAGAGAGAGAGAGAGAGAGAGAGAGAGAGAGAGAGAGAGAGAGAGAGAGAGAGAGAGAGAGAGGGGAGGAGAGAAAGAGAGAGGAGTGTCACAGAGTGGTCCCATAAAGGCACGATATGGAGCCTCCATACACCTGCCATGTTTTGGACAATTTGACAATCTCTGTGTCAAAAGGCAGTCACACCTCACCTCAATGGCCTCTCCATTACATGTGATCAAGCATATCTTACATCATAGCATGAAGAGTTGGAGGCTTGATAAGGGACTTCCCTGGTCTCCTGGCCCTGTATTCACAAAGCGTCTCACAGTAGGAGTGCTGTTCTAGGGTCAGTATAGTCTTTCAGATCATAATGAATAAGATTACATGGGCAGGGAGGACCTGATACTAGGTCAGCTCTCCTATTCTGAGACACTTTGTGAATACAGGCACTGGCACTTTAACGAGAGTTGTTTCCCTCCATGAACACAAAGGAGATGTGGTGATGCTGAGGGCAAATGTTAGCTAGGAGGCCACAGAGGGCCTAAGTGCTGACTCACATAGCACATGAGACCAGGAAGGGAGAGGGCAGGAACATCCAGTGGGAGACAGGTGGTTTCGTAGTTCCACTAAGCCAAGAGTGACCCTACAGTCCTCCATGACATACCAGCATACTATTCCAATTCATAAAACAGAATCATACTTGCTTTACAATGGGAAGGTTCAACGACATACAGGAGTTTGAAGAGGTGAGCTTAGAATGGTCATTAGATTTGACAATCATGAACAAGCTCCCTGCTTGAGAAAAACAGTTTGTATGCTCCCTGTCAAGTATTGCTAAGTAGCCTATTATACAGCTACAGGTATACTTGCTGTATTTACACACTTGGTACGCATTTTAGATACCCTGGTCTATGTAATGTAGAGTGCTGCATGGTGGGTATCTCACTCCTCCCATCACTCACCTGTGCTGTTCTATCCATCAACAGGTTTTGCAGCCTCTGTCAACCTTTTGTAGTGAGCATACTGGCTTTACAACCAACTGACAACAGACATGATACAGCATGAACACCAGCGTTAAAACACTTCCTTTGTGGAGCTGACAAAGGGGTGAGAGAAAGCGTTATATTGAAAGTATATGAGGCATTTCAAGTTAAAGGCATTTAATGATTTTGTGGACGTTCCTATACTCTTAGAAAAAAAGGTGATATCTAGAACCTTAAAGGGTTCTTTGACTGTCCCCATAGGAGAACCCTTTGAAGAACCCTTTTTGGTTCCAGGTAGAACCCATTTGGTTCCAGGCAGAACCCTTTTGGGTTCCATGTAGAACCCATTTGGTTCCAGGTAGAATCCTTTTGGGTTCCATGGTTCTACATGGAACCCAAAAGGATTCTACCAGGAACCAAAAAGGGTTATCTTATGGAGACAGCCGAAGAACCCTTTTGGAACCTTTTTTTCTAAGAGTGTATTGGAGTCATGTTGTCAAATGTTGACAGTGGGGTCTTGAAATCTTCGTTAGGGTAAAACTAGTCAAATTCCTCTGTTGATTACACTCAGGAAATGGAGGGAGTGGAAAAGGCCACAGAAGTGACACACCTGTCTTTGAGTTTATGGTTCATGACAATAAATCATCAATTGTATCAACCTGTTTCAGTTTCTTTCACCAATTGTCAGCTATTCAAGTAGAGGTAATGAAGTGTGTGTGTGTGTAAAATGACTTATGTTCTGCTTTTCCTGCTGCTTGGATACTAAGAAACACATTTAAACACAGCCAAAGATTAATCTCGGAACCAAGAACCTAATCTTGCGTGCAGGCTGGTCAGCTATGTTAACAGTCTGTCATGAGAACTAGCCAAAGATAATTGCTCTGGGTCCAGACAGACACACTGACATGTTAAATGGACCGTGCATTTCATTCTCACCTCCCTCTGTGCTTTACTTCACTAACACAACGTGTTTGTCTGCCAGACTAAAAGAATGCAGGATTCCCTAGATCAGGGTTCTTCAATTCCGGTCCTGGAGGGCCGAAACGCTTGTTTTTTATTTCTACCTGGTAGTTAATTGCACTCACCTGGTGTCCCAGGTCTGAATTAGCCCCTGATTAGAAGGAGAGGATGAAAAACAGAGGTGTTTCGGCCCTCCAGGACCGGAATTGAAGAACCCTGCCCTAGATTATAAACAGACCAGGGATAAACTGTACCTCAATATGGATTCCCATTTTCCTCATTTCAGGAATGACCAACACTTACACAACACTAGGGTCGCGTTCCACTGCTCAGACGTTGTATGCATCAACCAATGGTTGCTGCGTGCCACTTCATTGACTGTGTCATCGACTGACAGATTGATGTGGTTATCTGATAGGTAACATACCTATCCAGGCGTTGTAAGATCTGACAACGTCTAAGTAGTGGAACGCAACCTAGGTGTGTTGAGGGTCAGGGGGCTTGAGCCAGGTATACCACCTGCTCCTCAAACAATAGCATGGTATTTTTTCACTGTAATAGCTACTGTAAATTGGACAGTGCAGTTAGATTAACAATAATTTAAGCTTTCTGCCCATATAAGACATGTCTATGTCCTGGAAAGTTTGCTGTTACTTACAACAGTCATGCTAATCACATTAGCGCACGTTAGCTCAACTGTCCCGTATACGGGACACCGATCCCGTAGAGGTTAAACGGTTCTATGGGAACAGCCGAATAACCCTTTTAAGTTGTAGATAGCACCTTTGTAGGCTGATAATGCTGCTTTACAGTGGGAACAGATAACAGCACATAGAGATGTTTTCCTATTCCATCGGTACAGCTTCTTAAACACTTCCTGTGGCACACTTTCTGTGAAGCATATCTTATGGAGATACAGTATACTGTGTGTACATTAGGACTAGTAGAGAACAGAGGCTGCTTGGGGGCGGCAGTTAGCCTAAAGGGTTAGAGAGACAGGCCAGCAAGCGGAGAGTTGCTGGTTAGAATCACAGGCCGGACAGTAAAAATCTGGTGAGGATTGAATACCCTAGCTGCCATCTGCTCCAGGGGTGCTGCGCAGTGGCTGACCCTGTGCTTCCAACCCTTCTGTGTGTGCATTGGGGTGGGTTGAGTAACAAAAATACATTTCTGTTCTCCAAAAAGAAAATGGACATGAAGTATTCTTCCTCTTCTTCCTTTTCAACATACAATGATTTAGAGGAAACAACATGCCTCTTACAAGAATCGCTTGTTGTGATCGTAGTCAATAAACATAAGGCTGTGCTGCTAACCATATCTTTACAAATACAGCCTTTATAAATACAGGCTTGACAGTCTATCATCAAAAATCACATGGCAACAGTATGTCTGAGTCAGGCGTTCAATTACATACATTGACTCTTTAGGGTGCCGTAAAAATAGCAGACAGGACTGAAATAATACACTTCACACTTATGAAGCGCCAACTTTGATGATCTTTTAGGTTTATGGGGGTTGTCATCACTAGAACCATGGTCTGAACAACTGCACTCACTTAGACCATTTGAGAGAGGTACAGCCCTCTGGATTAGATCGAGGAATTGTCTGAGGCAAAGAATCTTCACTGTCTAAATTCTAGTGATTTTTTAAACTAAGATTAGACAGACAAAATAATTTCAGTGGTGATATGTGATAAACGTTTAAAATATGATTTACACAATTAAATGCATAAGATGGATGAAAGCAGAGCTTGAAAAGGGTGTTTGAGGAGAGGAGAAGGAAAATCACTTGACTGAAAGCACACTTCAAACGTAATTCTCAGCTGAGCAATGCAGGGAAATCTCATTCATGATGAGAGTTAAATGATAAACTAATCATGGATCATAGTAACTGACATCCCTTCATTTTACAGACCTGACGACACAAAAAAAGTCATGACAGGAAAATGACAGTTTCCTGATTAAAAAGAGTGTGACAATAACTTTTTTTCATCCCAATATGTTTATCATCCAGCCCACATTTGGATGTCCATCTCCTGTGACATTTAACCTTTTCACTGAGACCTACAGGTGACAAGTTGGGACATTGCATTATAAGTGTCTGATGCAAGCGGTATGGGCCAGAGCAGTCAATACAAGAGAGTTGGACATAACATGAGAGTGACAGGCAAAATCAGTAGTTACATCTGACATTACTATTATGAAGTGTTGGGCTACAGACAATTACTGTACTTTGCTTGGTTATTTTACAGTGAAAAATGGTCATCTAAATAAAATCAATACAGGTAAATGATAAAAATATGAACATGTGTGTAACCTGTCTGTGTGTAACAGAAGAAGGATGCCAGAAACTTGTTGTAACTCAAAAATATTGTTGCCTGCAACTGTTTTAAAACCGGTTAAAACAGTGTACTGTACAGTAAGTGCATATTTTACATTTGTGAAATAATTTGTATCTGATATGAAAGTAGAGGGCTTTATGTTTCTAGAACCTTATGGCAATTAAGAATCGATTCACGTTTAGATGGAGTTTTTGGCTGTTTTGGCTGCCAGAGCCAGTTTACCTCTAAACATAACATATAAGGTCCTTGGACGTTAAAGGGACAATCTGGAGTTGCTACATCCATTTTTGGACTGTTAAATTAATGACATATAGCCATTGATTCTTGAAGAATATAACTTATAAATTCTCCATGAACTTCATCAGAACTCAAAATATAAGCTTGTTTTACTCCAATGTTTGTAATCAAAGTACATGTAAATATACACTGTAGGACTATAGGGTCAAAACATGGTTAAAACTATCATTTTGATCTCATGGATGGTCAGTCCTTGCATCCATAGCTCTATCTATGAATTTGAGAGTGGTTATATTTCTCAAGCTACATCTTTCAGCTGTTTACCAAAACAAGTGGTGGGGTGTCCGCTTTGTTATTGTTTGAACTCCGGATTGTCCCTTTGAATGATTAGCTTTTAACTGTAGATTATTGCGCTAGGGTTGGATGAGGTAACCAACTAAATAAACGGGACTCACCTTTCACTGAGCAGATGGCAGCGATAAGGACACAAGCGGTAATAAATGTCAAATGGAACAAAAACCCATGACGTTTCATGTTGATTTCCCGAGAATTGCCCACTTTTCCGAGAGTAGACCAGATGGATAATGTAATACAGTGATACCGCTAGTTTTCCGGTTGAGATTGACAGGGAAGGTAGGCGGGTTCTAAATTAGCTGGTTCCATGGATTAATGCGCGGTTGCGCGCGTCTGTGACTGGAGCATAGCCCTAAACCCCCTACTGTAAAATGAGTGTTAACATTTGTGTTTCACTTTATATTTGTTTTAATAAACACTTTGAAATAGACCTATGTACTTAGAGAACTTACTATCTAGTGAAGTCTGGCTATAGTATAAGAACAATGGTAGGCTAACATTTTTGCCCATTTCAGGCTGCAAAAAGATCGCTGTGAAAGATTTAAAGTTAGATATGTCACAAAAGCAGGAGCACAGGGGGCCCAACTGACTGATTTTTAAGGCACATTTGTTTAAAAATAATAATTTGATATGGCCTATACATTTCAGAATTTCCTGAAATTAATACAAATTAAAACCATGCATGACAGAAATATCTTTAATTGTGTGATAACAATAATCATAGCAGGTAATCTAGCAGGTAGTGTCAGTGCCCTCAATGGCATTTTGAAAGTGTAAGCTATTATATATTTGACATTCTGGATTTATTCTCAAACTACAAAGGCCTATGCTAACTAATGGTAAGGTATCTGCCCCTGGCAGCCTACCTGTAGCTAGGCTATAAGTAACTCCTTTACCCTTCAAAGTGGGTACCTTTACCCTTCCCTCTGCAGATCTGGACCTGGGGGGTTTGATGTCCACACTTTGAGTTTTGTCGCTTCCTAGTGGACGTTTTTCCCAATGAAATAGAACAAAATTGTGGCTATGGTCAAACCATAGAGATAGATAGAGTACTCTATAGTGCCCAAAAGCATATTTAGCATTGGCAGCGCCATTTAGGACTTTCACCATTTTGAAGAAGTCAACTGGGTTGGACTTCCTATGGGTTAAGGAAGAATCACATAATTCCATCCAGGTCATTGCAATAAATTATACTTGTGAACAAACATTCCATAACTGCATGTGGCAGTAAATCACCAACCTTGGCTTTTATACCTGTTCAAACAACACACTCCAGGTGGCAGTATGCAGCCTTTCAATTTGTTTACCAACTCATAGAAGTAGTGGAAGAAGTAAATGGACTGGGAGCATCCCGCATTGAGTAACTCAACATTACAACAAAATCTATGGACAAAAAATCCTAGCTAAAAAACGTTAGCTGACATGGACTAGTTGATCTGGACATTTCTGACAAGTTATAAATAGCTCTCTAAAGTATGCGCGCCCACAGCTCTAACTATCTCTATGGGTCAAACTTACATAAAGTGATTACAGTAATTACAGATAAAAAGCCTCTAAAATATTGACTACAAGTACATTAGATTATTTGAAAATTATTTTGTTATAGTGTTGTGAACTTGTGTGATCCATTACGAAAGTTGTGTGTTTACACAAAAGTTATTGCTTTAAAGAATAAGAAAGGATTTGCAAGACAAGTCTTTACATATTCAGTTTACATGTGTAGGCTATCTGAACAAAGAGCTTTGATTTTTTTCTAAAAGGGAACGTATTGATGTTACATAACTGTTGTCTGGAGGCTTCCTCACACTTCTCTCACATTCCAAGAAAGACTATATGCCATCGATAATTTTGATCATTGAAAATGTATTGTATGAGACCCAATTATATTGGCTTATACATTGACACACGACCCTCCACACGTTTTAGCAATACCTTGTGATCATTGAGCTAGCTATTTATTAAATTAATGGATTAGTACGTAAGCATGTTATTTTCCAGAATTTTTTTGGGGGGATACAATAGTATACATTTTCTTTGGCCAATCGCTGTTAAGAAATTGGAGCAGGGCGGGGTAAGTGATGGGAAAAAATGGCAGAAAAATGACGTAGCTGCGTTTGTAACCCAATAGAATCAGGGGAATCATATGCAAATGTGATAGTAATAGGAAGTGAATTCTGAGATGTCAGTCTAGCGGTAGCTACATGTCAATGCATGTCCACGGACAGAGAGGGAAATAATAGAAAAGACGGACCATACATAATTTCGAGATAAATATAGAAACATCCCTATGGAAAGACACGGATCCAGACACAGACGAGAAAAGGAAACAACTGGACACGGTGTAGTAGAGGACGGTGACGAGGTTTGTTTGCCAGCTATCTGTCTGCTACGATCAGGGAGGGGGCGCAGGGAGCTCTGTTGTTTTCGTCGGTTTAGCTAGCTGAACTCACAACTAGCGAACTAAGCAAGGTATGCTAGCTACCTAACAAATTTCATTTTCCATTTTAGCAAATACCTTGCTTAGTTCGCTAGCTGTATGTGGGTTTGACATACTGCGAGTGAGGTTGTCAACATTCATTCCACCACTAACTCGTGGATGCGCGAAAAGCAGGGATGGTGAGTTGGGGCCCTTTGCCAAATAGCATCGAGCTACCAGTCCTCTCTTGCTTGTTTACTATATTATTACTTATGTCGACAAAAAAACGTTTTCTTTTAGGAAAGACATCTAAAAGATTGTTGTTGTGTTCAGCGTTACTTGTCGGTGGCACAGCCATTAATATAAATAGCAACGGGGACTGCATGGTGCGTAGGGTAGCTGGTGGTGGGTTTCCCTTAATTAGGCGTGACTTGCTGCGCACCATGATAATCTGCATTCACTGAGATGGCTAACTAAATTAGCTAGCTAGGTAACTGTCTTCTCATGCACTGTGTGTGTTCCTATTCCTATATCGTCACACACACAATTAGGCAAATTATTCCTACACCTGCCTACCAATACACAAATGGGGTGGGGGAGCGGGGAGTAGTCCATGTGATCAAAACTAAAACAGTAGAGTTAAGTTTGGGGTGAGCCATCTCTCTGCATTGTCACTCATGCCCAACTGCCAGTGTTCATTACTGTGACAGGCAGACAGATTAAAGAGTAGGGTGATATGGGGCTGAGCCCGTGGTGGCTTCCCTAATCTCTCAACTACGCAGCTCTGGAATGTTATTGTATCTCATGATGGCAGGGCAGGCTGTGATTCTTAGCACATAGGCTAGCCGTGGCCTATTGAGGCACCTGCTTTCCCCCCAAATGATTTAGGCTACATCATAGATCAGGCTGGATGACTGACTGGCCTTCCCACATCAGAGGCAATCTGCAGTTTACTTGAAACAACAACAAAGCGGCCACCCCATCACTTGTTTTGGTAAAGAAATGTAAAAAGTCTCACATTCATAGACAGAGCTATGGATGCAAGATCTGAGCATCCATGAAATCAAAAGTATAGTTTCAATTTATATATATAAAAAAAGTGGCTTGTAGTTACTGCAGTTATTATTAGTACATAACTAATGCATTCTAGAGGCTATAGAGGAGAACACACAGATAGCCTATTTTATGTCCCAAATGGCACCCTATTCCCTATATAGGCCTAGTGCACGCAGCCTTAGAAAGGATTCATAGAAGTGCTCGGCCTGCTGACCTTAGTGGCCATGGCTGATGTAATTGATTCTTATCAGAAAGTGTTCTCTCTGATTGGAGAGGGCAGCAAGTCCGTGCTCTATGGGGAATTCCATTTGGAGCAGTGGAGGACAGCGGGGATCACTGTTAGTAATGGGGCTGTTAGGATTGATCACTGCGCATTCTCTTGTTAACCAAGGCGACAAATGAACTGGAACACATCCATCACAAATGACTGGTTTGAGGTCAGTGCTTACTATTGAAGAGGGACTATAGGGATTGTAGAACTGTGTTAAAGGAAAGAAGCGTTGTATGGAGATATGAAGAGGCACATTTTCTCTGATATTCTGTTGGGTTGTCTTGGCCAGATCACGCCTATTCTTAACAACTGTTGTAAAACATTAAATAAAAGTGTTTGTTTGTTTTCCTCCAGATTTGACCACATCACTTTGACTCTGTCGCCGCACAAATAAAGGCAGTTGGACGGAGTGGATCATCTTTTTATTGGAGTTGAAACCTACGTTGTAAGTAAAGAATTGCTTGATAGAACTCTTTCCTATCCATGTTCTGGGGTTTGTTTGTTTTATCTAAACTACCTCATCATCTGACTCTCATATTTACATACCACACGTTCCTCTTTTTGGACTGTAAACCAGCCTACCTCTTTCTCCACCATCTCTCTTTTTGTTTTGGCCAGTCTGTTTAGCATGATTGTTTTTGTTAATTTCCTGCTTTTGTCATTGCTCCTAGCAGGCAGCTGAAATATATTTAGATGTTGCTAGGCTACATGCCTTAAATACCTATTTTTGACAGAGAAATAGCTAGACCACTTTGTGCCCTCTGTTTGTTCCATGGTCCACACTGTTTACTTTTGCAGATTAAGTTTGGTGAACAAGACGTAGGTTTAAAGTGACATAAATGTAGTTGTGTTGTCTATTGTACAGTTCATCAGGGTACTAGTGAGCATGGCTGATGTAGGCTAGTTGATTTAATGTGGACCGTGTAGCAGGATCATCCGCACTAGCTGTATTTGTTCAAAGTGGATTATTTACAGTCTAACGTCATTGCTTTGTTTATGTCTGTGTGTTTGTCTCTCTCAGAGGCACCATGGCCACCCAAGACTCAGTCTACTCTGACTACACCATCGTCGCCCCGGAGATGCCGGCCATGTTCGACGGCATGAAGCTGGCGGCGGTCGCCACGGTGCTGTACGTCATCGTCCGCTGCCTGAACCTCAAGAGTCCCACTGCTGCTCCTGACATCACCTACCAGGACACGCCCCTCAACCGCTTCCTGCTCAAGTCCTGCCCCATCCTGACCAAAGAGTGAGTGACCTGTTTGCCTGTCGTTCAGTCTTTGACCGTGTTCGGTGATCATACAAACACTAGTCTAGCGCAAGACCTTACCCCCAATATATCTTAATGCTGAGTGCCAAGCAGAGACCCATCAGGTCCCATTTTTACAGTCTTTGGTATGACTCGACTGGGGGAACCCAACCTTCCAGTCTCAGGGCGGACACTCTAACCACAAGGCCACTGAGTTGGCCATAAGTATGTTATAGCTTATTGGGGTCCGATGATTTGTTATGGGAGTTTTCAGTAGCCCGTAATTGGAACACTGCACCCATGCTCGCCTTGCAATGACAGCACCAACGCTTCTGTTGTCACTGTACACAATAGCCTACATCTAGTCCCACATTCCAAAGAACTCCTGTCTGTTGTGGAAAAAAGCTGTTAGTGATACTCCTGTACGACTAGAGGTTTCTCTGAGTGTGTGGCATGGTTCAGAGCCAGTACTCTACTGGCCTAATAGTCCTGTTTTAAGGGAGTCTTAAGCCCAGTGGGAGACTCTGGAGGCTTCCCTCAGCTGCTGTCTGATTATGTAAGCCTCTGTTACTCAATCTCAAATCTCTCGCCACGAGTGCTCCCCATAAGGCTGGTCAAGTGTAGTGCAATATGTAGGGAATTGGGTGCTATTTGGGATGCAGATACTTTCAAATCTAACTTTTATCCAAACAGACTGTAGATGTAGTTTGAGGTTTGTGTGTGTTTATGTGCGCTCTTTGCTTTTGTTGACAGTCTATCTGTGTGTTTTAAGACTGGTGTGTTTTTAGCCTTGACTAAAGGACTTGGAATGTTCCAGACTGCCTCAGGGAGGGACGCCCAGTTAAATATTTGCCTTCAGTTAATCTGATCTAGTCATAGGCTTAATAAGTAGGTGATAAGACTATTTATTTAGCACCAACTCTTGCACATTTTATAATTTATAAGGTTCATTATAATAATCAGTAGGTGAATTGCATCTTAATTAAATTAATCTTAATCTTCATTTTGCACTATATCCTTACACCGGGCTGTACTCACTCAAAAGCTAGCCAAGAAAGAAAGTGTGTAAAAGGATGTTGGGCTAGTAGGGCTGTCGTTCATTCATTTATTGCTCCTTGGCACTGTTTATGCTGACTAATGGTCCAAGACGGTTTGTGTAACTCGTAGTGACACCCAGTCGAGTTGCATAACACTGTTTCCAGCACGGTCACCCCTGTGACCACGGACAGATCAATCATGGAGACGGAGGGAGAGGGGTACACAGTGGAGGAAATACGAGACGGGTGCAACGCCATTGTGTTCAAGGCGTTCAATGCATTCCATCTGTCATTGTATTCTAGAAAATAAGGGCACAGCTGAAACATTTACTCAATTTAGCCTAAGTAGTTTGGGAATTGGCCTCAAAGGGCAGAACCTGCATTGGAGTGATGTGCAACAGAGCTATTCTTCTCTGATACTGAGTGAAGCCAGGTTTCCATGATCAGAGGGCTACTTGGCCTTTTATCTCAATCCCTCTCTGATGGCTTTGTGTTCAGGAAACCAGCCCTTTTAAAGGGGCAATGTGGGATTAGTACATCCGTTTTTGAATGTTTAAATTAATTATATGTAGCCATTGATTTTTGAATAATATAATTTATGAATGCCTCGAAGAGCTTAGTTTAACTTGCTTACTCCATTATTTTACCCCCAAAAAAGTGGTGGTGTTACCCCTTTTGGCAGTAGATCAGCGGGCTGTGTATTGCGTCATATCAAAAGGCTAGTTATTAAATCAGACCTCCAATAGAACAGGCCTGTGTGACTGTGACTTTGATCTGTACATCAGACAACTAAGGGCGTAGGCTATCAGCCCACGCTGGCTTCTATTTCCTTTGCTTTGGTCTGCTGCTGACTGTCAAGGGCGACAGCGGTCACACACACGAGATTCAGATTCTCCTCTTTTTTTTATGTCTTGACTGGAGCACCCAGACCTACACCACTCTAAAGTGTAGGCAATTTGACAGATTGATTTCCTTCACACAGTAGATATTCAAAAGTGTTGATACATTAAAAAGTGTAGCTTTCGTCAGTCATGTCAGATCAGTAATTTTAAAAGTATTGGGCCATAGCCTTTGCTTGTGGTCTTAGCTGGTCTGTTGCCCAGCCCTCCTCCTCCCCCTCTCAGCCAATAGATGAAGTGGACTCAGCCTGCCTGCCTGGGTTCATCCCTTAGTCCTCCTGTGACAACAATGACATCATCACTTCCAGTCAAGGATTATTCGCAGAGCGAGAATGTTCTGGGGAATCAAACCTGACCAAGATTTTAGTGTATTCGTCTATATCGGGGGTATTCACATTAGAGCCTGGAGGTCCGGAGTACTCCTGGTTTTCTGTTCTACTTCATGCTACCTCCCTAACTCTACCTATGTCAGAGCTGATAATGCTGTTTACACACAGGGGTTGGAGGTCTTATCTGTAATGTTAGTAATGGTGTGGGGAGGCATTGTGTGTTTGAGATATGCCTTATGTAAGGGAAGTGATGTCCAGGTGCTCAGACTGCTCTAATGACAGTGGATGAAGATGGATGGATGGATGGATGGATGGATGGAGGGGGTTGTGTAACTGTTGATGTAGCAACGGACTTTGCTCGCTGCCAATATTTACTGTATCAGTGTGTACCATTCCCCACCTGTGTGTGTGTGTGTGGACCGTACGTCCTTTGGCTGAGAGAGGATCACCCTGACCTTGTTTATCTCTGCAAACAGCCTCACAGCTGGCTAGCTATTCGCTCCAGTCAGGTAGCTGGCTAGCTATTTGTTCCAGTCAGGGAGCTGGCTAGCTGTTTGTTCCAGTCAGGGTAGCTGGCTAGCTATTTGTTCCTGTCAGGTAGCTGGCTAGCTATTTGTTCCTGTCAGGTAGCTGGCTAGCTATTTGTTCCTGTCAGGTAGCTGGCTAGCTATTTGTTCCTGTCAGGGAGCTGGCTAGTTATTTGTTCCAGTCAGGTAGCTGGCTAGCTATTTGTTCCAGTCAGGTAGCTGGCTAGCTATTTGTTCCAGTCAGGTAGCTGGCTAGCTATTTGTTCCAGTCAGGGAGCTGGCTAGCTATTTGCTCCAGTCAGGGAGCTGGCTAGCTATTCGCTCCAGCTGTACCTTAAACTATGGGATATCATAAGGTGTCAGTGTTTTGCATACGTTACTAAATATTGTTCTGAAATTATAGTACTAGTTATCTCAATTTCAGGCCATAGTGTGTAGGCTAAAACTACATTTGAGAGCATCGCAGGCCAAAACTACATTTGAGGACATTGCAATTGTCAACATCGATCTGCTTCTTTTGTCATCGTAGCCACTGATCTATAAACAGACACAAATTGGAAACCACTACTTGTTTTTGGCCTTTTTTCAAGGGTTTCCTGCTAAATGATCAGTGTACTTCTGTGCTAAAGTCAGTGTGCGGATGTGAGATGGTAGATTGTATGACTGTGATATGACTATAACCCAGCTCATGTCTCAATGCAGTGCTAGCAGCAGATAGAAACACTTTGATCTCCTGCAGGGTTGGACCATTACATAAGATCCACACCATAACATCTACTCCCATACAGAGGCAGTAGGATATAGGATACGTCTCCTGAGTGGCGCAGTCGTCTAAGGCACTGCATCGCAGTGCTAACTGTGCCACTAGAGATCCTGGTTCGAATCCAGGCTCTGTCGCAGCCGGCCGCGACCGGGAGACTCATGGGCGGCGCACAATTGGCCCAGCGTCGTCCAGGGTAGGGGAGGGAATGGCCGGCAGGGATGTAGCTCAGTTGATAGAGCATGGCGTTTGCAACGCCAGGGTTGTGGGTTCGATTCCCACGGGGGGCCAGTATAAAAATAAATAAATAAAATGTATTCACTAACTGTAAGTCGCTCTGGATAAGAGTGTCTGCTAAATGACTAAAATGTAAATGTAAATATAGTACCATGGCAGATGCATTACCAAGGATGGTCGGTTTCGTGCGTGTTCTACTTAGGAATGTGTAAAGGTTATTCCAACACACTGTGAGTGAAAGTCAACACTGCAAATAAACCACCCACCTTTTTGCCCTTCTTGTTGTTGTCTGTGCCTAACAACGTTTGTACCATGTTGTGCTGCTGTCATGTGTTGCTACTGTGTTGTTGTCATGTTGTGCTGCTGCCATGTTGTGGTGTTGTCTCTCTTTATGTAGTGTTGTGGTGTCTCTCTTGTCGTGATGTGTGTTTTATTTAAATCCCCTGTCCCCACAGGAGGCATTTTGCCTCTTAGTAGGCAGGCATTGTAAATAATAATTAGTCCTTAATTGACTTGCCTAGTTAAATAAAGGTTTAATACAAATAAAATAAAACTAGTATACTGCATTAGCTGACTGACCGACTAAGGCAACACTGTCAGCAAGAACAAGCCATTAAATAAAGTTATTCTATTACTTCAAGGGCCAAATCCTAATGCTGTTGTGTGCTTGTTTCTTGCAGGAATCTCTTATTGACACTTTTGCACATTCCACACACAGATATTTTTCTGTGCTCAGATCTCCAGTTAGCATGGCATTTGTGGAGTGTACTGTATGTGTGTAATGTAGGCTACTAGCCTATGTGATAGAGCATCTATTACCTAGGCCCTATACGAAGAATTACAATGTATCCTATGTATTTTATTACCTGCAAATAAACCTTCATCTCTTGAATAAAGTAAATTAAATAAGCCTTGGACAAAGTAAACCTTGTCCGAGCCAGAACGGCCCATAGTGAATCCCTGGAATAAAAAATAAAATAAAAAATCCATATGGAAGAATGTTGCATTGAATTTGTAATGCATTGTTTTTATACACACTCATTAATCTGTGTTTTGCAGGTACATTCCGCCCCTGCTGTGGGGTAAAAGTGGCCACCTACAGACAGCACTGTATGGCAAGATGGGGCGGGTGAGCTCCCCTCACCCCATAGGCCTCAGGAAGTACTTACCCATGCAGGACGGGGCCACTGCCACCTTTGACCTCTTCGAGCCCATGGGGGACCACCGGACAGGAGGTGGGCTAGTTCAATCATTTATTTACCTTTTTATAGTAATAAAGAGAATGGAGAATCTATTGGCACAGGACTCTTTTTGCAATATAAACAGTCCGCCCCCAAAAATTCCCCCTCTATTGAGATTTGCTTGCCTTACCTTTATTTGACCAGGTTAACTGGTTGAGAACGCATTCTCATTTACAGCAATGACCAAGGATAGAAGTGCAATGGGAAGGAGAGCTGTTGAATGAGCTCATTAGAAGCATGAGAGCAAATTCATCATAATAGAACGTTGTGCTATGGACTTGTCCTGTATGGCCTCAGATTGACAATGTGGTTTTGACCCCTTTGTTGGTCCTTTGACTTGTTAACCCAATGGTTCCATTTCCAGTTCTGTAGGTGATTATTATGTCAGTGTTGTTGAGGACACCGTGACTCTAGGTAAACTCTACTACCTCTACTTCCGGCTAAGGTGATGAGATCAGGGTCTACGACCCAACTAGCACCCTATTCCCTATTTAGTGCACTACTGTTGACCAGACTATGGGCCCTGGTCAAAAGTAGTGTACTGAATAGGGTGCCATTTGGGACGTAGCCCATTTGTTTTGACCTCAAAGAGTTGAGACGTAGTTGTCACTAGTTTGCGTTCCCTTGAGGAAGGAAGCATGTTACTTTACACCACACACACACACACACACACATCCACTGTTCATTTGCTGTTCTATTTGTGCTGTTGCCAGTCTCTTCTCTCTGTGTTGTCCGTTTTATCTTACATAGTTATTTTTTATTAAATTTGTATCCCCGTCCCAACAGGAGGAGGCCTCTTGCCGGGCCTTCGTTGTAAATAACAGTTTGTTCTTAATTGACTAGCCTGGTTAAATAGAGGTCATAAAAAAAGAGCCTCTGGTAACTAGGCTACTTCATGTTTTTATTATTTGAGTGATTGGGACATCTCAACCTCTACAGAGGTTTTATTGTGGCACCATACTGTCCTGTCTCTGTTTGCTGCCTGTCATATTTGTGTACCACACCGTGCAATGATCGGCCCGTGAGGAAATGTAATCAGGCCTTCACATATTTTAATTTGCAAACGGCTCACTGATCCGTCTGTCCGTATGTTTGCTGTTCCAACAGATGATGTCACCATGGTAATATGCCCGGGGATCGGTAACCATAGCGAGAAACACTACATTCGCACCTTTGTGGGTCACTCTCAGAAGGAGGGTTACAGGTGTGCCGTGCTCAATCACCTGGGCGCTCTGCCCAACATCGAGCTCACCTCGCCTCGCATGTTCACCTACGGTGAGGACTACACAGACGTGTACACACACACACACACTCCTTATAAAAAAACAGACATGCGCGCACACACACACAAAAACAACAACAATACGTTTTATAAGTGAAAAGACAGGATAGGTTTTCACCACACCACCCTCATTTCATATCAGTGGTCATGAATTAAGCTACCAAGGAAATGAACCAGCTCAAAGCACCAGTATGTAATGTCTTTGCTCTGGTCCTTGCCTGTGTTCTTGTTCTGGTAGGTTGCACGTGGGAGTTTGCGTCCATGGTTGGCTACATCAAGAAGACGTTCCCTCACACCCACCTCATAGTGGTGGGCTTTAGCCTGGGAGGCAACATCGTGTGCAAGTTCCTGGGAGAGAACCGGACCAATCAGGAGAGAGTGCTGTGCTGCGTCAGCGTCTGCCAGGGATACAGCGCACTCAGGTGGGCTATGGTCTTCTTAAGACTTATTTATACCTTATGCAAGTACGCAAAGCAACATGTAAGAGCTACGCAAAACGGCGATCCGGTGTACTTGCGTGGAGTTACAAGTTGCAGTGCTGCACACGTTTGTGTATTATGGCTACGCAAGTCCGCAGAACGGCCATTTTGCGTAGCTAATGGCGTTTGTTGCATTACGTACTATATACCCTTTTTACACACAGCTGTATACTTGGAAAGTGAAGGCGTCGTAAACATTAGTGGAGACACTATCTTTTTTTTAGAGGCAGTGTTATGCTTGCTAGCAATGAGCTGTAACGTAGCTAACTTAATGCAAATAAGTGAATTGCTTCTCCCCAATTTAGAAAAGTTAGCTAGCTAGCTGAAGTTATTTACTGTGGTCCCGTGTAGCTCAATTGGTAGAGCATGGCGCTTGCAACGCCAGGGTTGTGGGTTCGATTCCCACGGGGGGCCAGTATAAAATAAAATAAAATGTATGCACTCACTAACTGTAAGTCGCTCTGGATAAGAGCGTCTGCTAAATGACAAAGATGTAAATGTACAGTTGGTTAGCAACCATTGCTACTCTTTTGCAAGCTATGGTAACACAGCTGTCAAATGAATGAGCTGTTTAGTTGTGTTTTACCAATGGTGAAGGCGCATGAAGATGAAGGAATTGAGATATGTCTTCGTTTGAGCGCTATCCACTGAGTTTGTAAACTACGGCTTGCGATATGGTTCAATGTGCCAGTAAATAAGCACAATTTACTTTTTTGTTTATTCAAATTGCCGCAGTCTTGGAGCTAGAATTTGAATCATGCATACTGTGCTAATGCCAATACAAAAAATGAGTAACGGAGCGCAATGTACAATACGGTGAACTTGGTAAATGAGGCGTTTGTGGTAAGTACATGGGGGCCGTCATCTTTATGCACCTCTGTGACTTTCCAAGTGTATTGCTTTGAATACAAGTGCTCTGTCTATCCTTCTCCTGAGCCTTGGTACTCTGTAAAAGGAGGTTCACTCAGATGGAATTCACTTTGCCCAGCAGCTGTCTGTCTGACAAGATGGCAACAAGGCTGAGAGTAGCTGGGATCCTGTTTTTTTTTCTCCAGCAAACATTGATCATTTCCTGTAGTTTGTTCTCATCTGTGATCTCAGTGGACTGGTGACTAACACAACAAAGACAGAGGACTGATGCCCTGCCTTTTATCCTTGCCTGGGTGCCGGTCTGTCTCCGCTATAGACAACTGCTTGTTGCCTTGCCAAGTCTTTGAGCTAGACAAAGATGTAGGCTAGGCTACAATACTGTATCTGTTGTTGAATACTGAAACAGACGCATACTGTTGGCTGCTCTGTTAACCTGGGTTGTTAGTGTTATTGTTCATGCATCATGCAGTTCTTCCATGGAGGTTGTTTCAGTGTCGTTTTCCGTTCTCTGCCTTAATCCCTGTAATCTATTTGATTATACTTGGGTATACAGTGGACTGCCTGTTATCATAACGACCATAGACTTGCTTCTGTACTGATGGGGAAAACTGTTTTGTCACGGCATGGTGTTTCTAGTTGCGATATTGCACAAGCTCCGGAACGGAGTAGATGGAACTCTGAAGCGTGTGGTGTATGTGAACCACACCTTTTAGAGTTTGAAAGGCGGCCAATGTCTCTTGGCAGGAACAGTCTGCTCTGTCCAGAGAGTAAACGGTGTGTGTGTGTCAGGACAGGCAGACTGGCCTTTTGTGAAATGGGATTAGTCTTCATACCTCAGTTTATTTTCCATTCCTGTCTATGGCATAGCTAAAGCCATGTCTTTTGTCATTGCCCATGCCCATGTGTTGAATAGGATTGTTGTGCCTGCTGCGTAGTTCTCACAATATATGCTACCTCAGTAGTATTTCTCATCAGGGTTGGGTCAGTAGGTTACTTTCTAAATGTAATCTGTTACTAGTTACCTGTACAAAATTGTAATCATTAACGTAACTTTTGGATTATCCAAACTCAGTAACGTAATCTGACTTCCCCGTTAAGAGGCGTTAGAAGAAGACAAAAAGGATCCATCAAACGCATTTGGTGTCATCATAGTGGTCTCTGAACTTGTGTTAAGACAAAATACATCTGATTAGGCCTACATGTAACTGATAACATAATCAGTTACTCCTCAACCCTGTTTCGCATGTGCACTAGCAGATATGAAGTTGGACTAGCTAATTGCTAGATGGGTTCTGCTAGCTTGTTATTAGCTAGTTGCTAGTACTGCTAGCTTGTTGATAGCTAGTTGCTAGCTAGGTAGTGTTGGCGAGTCCATAGTGCAGTGAGAGATCCTTCTGCGGATTTGGTGGGTGGGGCGATGGTTAGCATGCTAGCTTCAAGAGTACAAGTGTTGTTGGGAGCAGGAGTTATTTTGTCCCATGTTGGCCTACAGTGATGAAACCTGTGTTGTATGCTTTAGCCAACCTTTCTGAATATGTTGGTTGTCAGGCCAAACGGGTATAACCATGACAACAATATAATTGTTTCTCTCTCTACACACAACTGACTTCCTGTTTTGTGTGTGTGTGTGTACAGGGCCCAGGAGACATTCCTACAGTGGGACCAGTGCAGACGCTTCTACAACTTCCTCATGGCCGACAACATGAAGAAGATCATCCTCTCACACAGGTACTCAGCCCTGTTCCAATACTTAGCACATTCACACTGGTAGGCCCAGTCCCAAAGAAGCTCCTACCCTAGGCCCATGACACTTCTCATACATCTGAAATGGGCAAATGACTGTTAAAGCGATATGATGGAAACTCCATGTGGTGATTGGGAGCTATCACCTGATAACACCCATTCAAGCCCTGCTGGGTCCACCCATAGGAAAATAAAGCTTCTGCTAAATGGCTTATATTATTATAAATTATTTAAGATCTAGGACAAATGGCTTGGACTGACCTCAGTCACAACCCAGCAGATCAGTAAAATTCCCCATAGAGAGAGGAGAAACACCAAACCAGTACAGAGTACCCTGAGGCAAACTATTTAACTAATGAAATGGAGGCAATTAGCGATAGCACGGAAATTCCTGGTATAGGTATGGATTTTACTGAGAATAACTACAGTGTTGTCACATGCATTTTAACGCCATGTCTCAACGTTTGTGTGTGTGTTTACAGGGGCAGTCTGTTTGGAAGTGCGACGAAGATGGAGGACTCAGACCTGAGTCGGCTCTACACGGCCACCTCCCTCATGCAGATCGATGAAACCATCATGAGGTATAGGAGACGCTGAAAAATAACCTAGACTCACAATCAAATCACTGTGTTTTGCTTTCCTAATACATTTTAGTAAAATACATGAAATAGAATCTAATAAGGAACACATGCTAAAATGAGACACACAACTCAATTATTCCTGTGAGCAACCGGTCTCACATTGACCCCATGTGAAATCAGTCCTAAATGTTTTAGTGTTTAGTCCTCAACACTAAAACATTTAGGACTGATTTCACAGGGGGTCAATGTGAGATTTATGGCTGTATGTTCAAAATGGACTGCACCTGCTGAAGTGCAACTTTTCGAGTTTTGTCAATGCATAGGAATAATATGCTAGGCGCCATTGAGCAAGGCTAGGGCTGGGCGATATGGCCTAAAACAAATTCGAACTTATGGGCGATTCTCGATTTATATCTCTCAAAAGGCTTTGTTGCACAATTAAAGGTCAAAACACTGCATTTCAAACAGTCGGTAATAATCTAATGAATTCAGGGCTTGTAAAATTATACATAGGCTAAATATAAGCCTTCAACCATGAGACCCATTAATAATTACATTATTTATCAAAATAATTTAACCTGCTTTTTGCAATAATCACTGATCTGGCTTTCAAATTTGTCTTTGAAAATGCCCTTTTTGTTACAAATTTAACCAGAACTATGCACATCCACTAATAATGACTAACTTCTTGTAGCAGGCATTATAGAAAATGAACACCGATCACATAAACAATCTCTCAAGCACAAGCCCATCTTCTAGTGGGTAGCCAGCTAATCTTTATATTTGAAGACTAGCCAACTTGGATTTATTTGCTTGATAACAAGGCAGAACAGTTGAACTGTTATGAATACACCCTCCTGTCCATCTCCAACTGTTTGAACAACATAGCCCGTTCACTTTGTTTAGATATTGAAATCAAGTGGCCTACCTAGATAAGAAGATGCTTATTTCTCAGAATATGAACGAGTTGCCAATTCCTGACATAAATGCGTATTTTTATACTTTGATAAAACACAGATTAGACAGCTAGCACATAACAGTCTGTGGCTAAAATGCTGTTAGCGGTACGTGTTACCGCAATGCCGCACACGACAGAAACTGAGCAAACATTTGCCACAGTCATTGATACTCCCGTCTTAGTAGGGTCTGCTCTGTTCTACATTTTGGGAGTTGAGACATAAAAAAGGTATCATTAGAAAGGTTAAATTCTCCTCTTTTACAGTAAAATAATGTCTCAATGTGTTTTGGTGTCCATATGACCAATTCTGTTGGACCAAACCTCATGCAGGTAGCTAGTTGAAACTGCTTGTCAGAGAGGAAGAAGTTATCTTTTGTTGTGGTGAGTGGCTTGGTGTCTGTGTGCCAATGGGAAGGTGCACAGTGCCCACAGCACAGAAGGAGAAGAGACTAAAAAGACAGTCATAAAAACAAAACAAAAAATCAAACCTTGATTCTTGCGGTACAGGCATTTAGAACATTGACGCTAAAACATGAGTTCAATATATCGCCCAGCCCTAAGAAAGGCCTCTGAGTATCATGTTGAGCAGGGTTTATAGGGCTGTTTTCACCCAGGTAGTACAGTATGTCCCTTAATAATCCCTCTCCAGTTTCCACAGCATGCTGCTATGTTTTGTGACCTGTCACCCCTCTGTCTCTGCAGGAAATTCCACGGGCACAACTCCCTCAAAGAATACTACGAGAAGGAGAGCTGTGTACATTATATTCACAATGTAGGTTGATACGCTCTCTCTCTCTCTCTCGCACGCTCGCTCGCTCTCTCTCTATCGCTCTCTCTCTCCTCTGAATTAAGAATAATTTAAAAACATTTTGTATGCGTGTATGAATATCAGAAATGTACTAAATGAAGTGCTTAGAACAGTGTTAGGTTCGTTGGAGAGTTCATGATTTAAGCTTGTGTCTTAGTGGACTCTTATAGGGTTTGTGTATTCCATACAGTATATCTAATAATGGTTGTATTTTGTAGGTTGACGTGCCACTACTGCTGGTGAACTCTGCAGACGATCCTCTGGTGCACGGGTCTCTGCTCACCATCCCTCGCACACTGGCAGGTAACAGACACCTGCATTAGTCACACACACACACACACACACACACACACACACACACACACACACACACACACACACACACACACACACACAGCCTGTTTCTCTAGTCAGAGCTCGTCCCTACAGAGACACAGGGCCACTCGGCAGTACCTGGTCAAGTTGTCAGTCAGTCTATTGTCTTCATCCTAAGGCACCATGCTGAGGGGAACATTTAGAGACAGTACATTGATCTGACTGCTGGTACTGGCTCTAAAATCAAAGTGCAGTTCTGGGCATTTAAAAAAGTTGTCAGAGTCTGCGTATTATCCAGAGCTAAACATGCCCATGTGCAATTTCCCACCTGAAAAAGTTACATTCTGTCTGTGCTCTGCTTATGTTTGTAATAATGCAGTGTCATTATAGTTAAAACAGACACAGAAGTTTGTACAACATGTCGATCATGTTGTTTATTATAGTTACAACAGAAGTTTGTAGGCTGCAACATGTCGATCATGTTGTTTATAGTTACAACAGACACAGATGTTTGTACAACATGTTGATCGTCCCATTTCTAGTTACGGCAGACATGTTGTACAAAATGCCTTTATGCTGAGCAGCGGGAGCAGTGGAGCTACATTTAAAATGATTGTGACTGAAGGTGCGGTTGTTTTCGCTATTGAGAAGAGGCGTCCAGAGAATCCGATCATGCAGCCGCTCCATAAAAAGTTAGCCATTACTGCAACACAGTAAGAAATACACATTGCTAAAATGAACTTGGCGTTTGGTGTCAGCAAGCCACTTTGAAAAAGTCACTTTTTAATGCCCAGAACTGTATGTGCACATGTTATTTGTGTACTAACACAAGGGAAATCATTATAAATCTACTGTATTTTCACCAGTTCAAGACAGGGTACAAAGTTGTCCCTTACTTTGTCTCTGAAACAGCAGAGCTGGAATAGAAAGGATTGGTCTACTGACTAAGTCTCACACCCAGGCCAGGGAGAGGGAGGCATATAGAACTAGGTCTGTTGGGAATGTCTGACTGGTTAACACTGGCTCAATAACTCAACCACACACACACGGTACTGTATCACACAGATGAGAGCCTCTGTCTCCACGTGTGCTCGTGCCTTAGACTTTAGACACCGCTAGGCGTTACCTTTTTAGGTATGCGAACTAAAGTCTGTCCTTTTTTCAACACTAACTGATTCTAATGAACGATTTAACACCCATCATGGTAACCTATCATTTTAAAATAGAACACTGAGAATAGCGGCCAATCAGCTCAATCCTCAAGGGTTTACTGAGTTGATCAAATGGAGCTGTAAAGGAAAGCATGCTATTTATGGAAACAACTACCTCAGCACTACCAACTAGTCATCATTTGTTGGATTATCTCAAATCCATGGACTGTAGCCAGTTCTCTTCTCCCACGGGATTACTGGAACAGCCCATCCCAGATTCCTCCCTATCCCTCCCCCTTGGCATGTCTGAAGGGTCTGGTTAGGGATAAGCTGTGTAGTGGTAGAGCTTCCACCATATTGTTTCCACCTTACAGATCTGCAAACATTGAAGGGGTAGGTCCAAAGAGAAGCTCCCTACTGTTATGATCACATTTCCTCAAAGTGGTGCAGAATGTGTGGTGGTGATATGATCCCTCCTGTGTCCTGTTATTTAAAGTGTCCCAGAGCTGGGATGGAGGGTAACACTAGCCCACTGGCGTGTCGTCTCCTGCACTACAGAGAGATGCAGGGTGGAGATATCAGCTGGTGCCCTGCCTAACTCTCTTAAAGGGGAAATCAGCTGGCAGTTCTGTCCCCTTTGCCCTAGAAGAGTCAGGCTGACTCACTCACACACACTATGGCCACAGGAAGCCTGGAAACACGCAAAAGCTGTTGTATAACTAATGTGGTCTCGTCACCTCACCTGGAATTCAACTCTAAGCCACATGGTAGTTGGCACGTCATTAGGACTGTCTGGCGGACAAATCCAATCAACAATCTTTTAGTTGGAAACCTCAGTCTTGTGCTCCGTAGTGCTTAACCCCAAGTAAAAGTTGATTCCATTTCATTTTAGGATTAAAATTGAATGTGTTATTCAAATGAAGAATATGACAGTATTTTTATTATGAATAAACAGTGTGTAGTTTTAGATGAATTAGGCTTCTGTAGAATTGGCCTAGAGGGCTGTAAAACGGCAGCCATCTTCTCCGGCGCCATTCTATCACTTTGGGCCTCATGATGTTTTCCTCATACTCATCTTCCGTGTCACAAAATGGAAGCTGCATATTAGACATGTCATTTCTGTTTTAAAGCAAGCTTCAACTTTTCCCTCTGCGTCTAGTTCATGGTCCTTTGCAAACGCGATTAAACAATTGATAGGACACCTCTTCCCAAAAGATGCAGCCAGCCAGCCAAACTGAATGGTTTATTATGATGTGTTCCTACATCAAACCCTCTTCAGGGTTCAGCCTAATGGAAAGCTGGGGTGTCCTTTTTAATTTTCTATAAATATGAGTCATTTCCTAGAATCACCTAGGCTATTATAACCGCTGGTAGATGTTAGCAAATAGTGTATGGTTGGTACAAGCCCTGTGGGATCACACTCACCAGGCGGACACTGCAGTTTCCCCCACTAACCCAGTTAGAGCTGGAGAAATTAGGGATCCATGTCTGGATGCCACACTAGTGTTCTGTTCAGGGTTGGGGTCGATTCGAATTGAAGGCAGTCAATTCAGGAAGTGATTAGATTTTTTTTTTTATGTTTAAATAAATTGCTTCTACTTTTCAGTTTATTTAGAAGTAATTGAAAATGGGGGCCATTTTTTAAATGATTGAATTGGAATATCAATGTACTTCCTGAATTAACTTGGTTCTGTTATCACTGGTAGGCAGCAGCTGGGGAATACCTGCAATACTGTTGTTACTTGCTACATGCTTAGTCATTTCATAAAAGTTTATGTTGTGCTATTTTAATACCTCTTATTTACAAGGTTCTAACAGTTTTTTTATTTCAAGTTAATATATGAACACTAACCTCACTAAATAGGTTATAAATAGGCTGTACTGTACAGCCTATAGTCAAAGTGAATTGGCCCATTTTGGTTGACCTCACAGTGGATTGGGTAGAATTATTTTTGTTTCAACAAAAACCAAAACCAAACGGTATGAAGTAACAAAGCTACAGTGCCATATGGGCTAATTGTTCTAGTTGGTCCATCCTGATAGATATTACATGTTTATTGCCTTTATCAAGGCGCTATTTATCTTTCATCATGGTTATTGCGGCAACCTGGTGATAGTGATCGGTGTTAATACACTGGACCCTGCTCTCCTTCCTCTCCCTGTCCTCCTAGACAACTGACTCAATATCTCTATGTCCCATTACGCGGATGACGCCATTTTTACGACCTTGCTGTAACATTATTTGCTGTGTTCGTCATTTTACAGAATGTATCATATCATACATGACATAACTGTCACTAAACAATGACTCCCATGTGGTGCCGGGACTGGTCTGGTGGTAGTGCTGCCGACCCAGAACACATATGCCCCTGGAGGCAGCGGTTCGATCCCCTGTTCCGCAACTTGCTTTCTATACTGTATCCCTCTTATATATCTCCCTCTCATACATTTCTATCCATCTATCTGTCAATAAACTTAAAAATATGTTTTAAAAGATGCCTCGATATCCTCTCATTCTACCCCCTCCCTTTCTGTTCTCCCTACCCAGAGAAGAAGCAGAATGTCATCTTCGCCCTGACGCTGCACGGGGGCCACCTGGGCTTCTTTGAGGGGGCCGTGCTTGTCCCCCAGCCCCTCACTTGGATGGACAAGGTGATCGTGGGCTACGCCAACGCCATGTGCCAGTGGGAGAAACAGAAACCGCCGTGCCAAAAAAGCGGAAACCTGAGTACACCCTGCCCTGAGGAGAAGGCAGCGTAAACTTTAACCTCCTGAACTCCTCTCTTGCTCACCTCAGACCCCCCTCCCCACTCACTGAGGAGAAACTTTAACCAAACTTGAACTACTACTCTCTCTCTCCTCTCACCCCTCTTCTCGGGCTACTGTCTCAACCCTCCTCCTCTGCCTCCCTGGTACCCCTGTTCCCTCAGCCTCTGCTCCTCCTGCTGCCCCCCTCTAACCAAAACAACCTTACATGTGAAGGAACTAAAATGACTAAATGCCTTTGTGCTTTGTCTCTGAGGGGAACTAGTGGAGTGGAGAGGAACAACAGCTTTTGTCCTTACGTATACATTACCAAGAGAGATCCCTGAGATCCAACCATGGAGACTTTGACCAAATACTCACTAAAAAGGGATGAAGCAACCTGACATCCTATGAGTAGAGAGGGAGAGAAAGCGACATGGTAGAGGTGTAGTCGTAGAGATAACAAGAGCACAGAAGAAACCTCCTAGTACTATCTCTGAGGACTAATGAAGCTGCAGTTACTGTACGTTACAGTGCACTCACTGCTGACGACCGCCAAGGCTTTAGCCTAGTTTGCCGTCTTAAACCAACACCGCCTCTTTATACAATGTATGTTACTCGCAAATACTGTATAAAAAGCCAGTTTAGTTTAGCAGGCCGTGTGTGTGCTGAGAAAGAGAGCTACGGGATAGCTCTGTGAGCATGTGACCTTTTCTATTTGGTTGATCTGATTCTCTGTTCACGGTCTGTTTTAGTCCTAAGTATGATTTCTTGGTGAATATCAGCCCTTTTTGGAAGGTATACAAATATTAAATACTATATTATACAGTAATGGAACTTTTAATCGAATCCCCCATAAAATAAGTATCTATTTGGTACTTGATTCCATGTAGAATCAAGGGGTATGTCTCACATGGCACCCTAACCCTTATGGTGAAATATAGTGGCCCAGGTCAAAGGTAGTGCACTACAAAGGGAATAGGGTGCCTTTTGGGATGCTGCCAAGGTCCCCCCCCGTGATATTAAGCAATGGAGGTAGGTTTTTGCCTACCGGATCTGACCAGTGGTCAATCTCAATGGGATCCATGCACATTCCTACTGTCTCGTTGGTTCTATCACTTTAATTCAATGCACTTTATACGTTGTATGCCACGTTTCTTTATTTAACCATTTTGTTGTTCTTTCTTTTATGGGACTAGTGGAAGATAAAGGTTTAGAAACTCTTTTTTTTTATGCGTAACGTTTTGTTCAGTGACACTAACGAACGAACGGGAGGGAGAGAGGTCGGTAACTCTTCAAGTTAGATGGCCCAAATGATCCCCATGTTCACTAAACCCTACAGTGCACCCTCCCATATAGTGCCCTACATGTTAGTACACCATGTAGGGAATAGTGTCATTTGAGATTAGCCCTCAGGGTGAATCTTCCTTGGCTGTCTGTCCTGTGCAGTCAACCTACTCAGCCTTACTACTAACCCTAACCTACTCAGTCCTATACCCTTGATCAGCTCCAGGTCTTCTATAACATGACTGACTATGGAATCATTCCCTTAGACAGAGAGTAGCCCACTGCCAATACACAGACACTCCAGTGTCAAACACTCATATAGAAATGGACCTAGTTGTACTTGTTTTAGCTAGCACCTCAGACTCAATAATATCACTAAAATACATTTTCCACCAATGTCAAAACATACATAACTTGCTGTGATAACTGGTTTATCACATCCAATGTTGAACCCTTCATTGGCGAGGGCACTGTACAGATGCACATACAATCATGTAGATGGCTGGGATAATAGGCCATGTGTTCATGGGACCTGAGCTGTGAGGTGTGCTGAGTAGGATGGCCATAATCATTCACTTCTAACAGACTCCATTTTGTTGAACCAAAAGTCGTCACAGAAAAGTGTTTTTAGTTGACCAGTGGTAGAATACTGATAGAATATTGGTGGCAGTGTTGAGGTCTCCCAGAGAGGAAGTATATTATACATGGAAATGGCCCAACTTTGTTGCTAGGGAACATTATATTTGAAAGAAACTGTATACAAGGGGAGATAACTTCTTTCCGTTTTATTTTGTCAGGACCGAAGGTCTTAGCACACACGTTTGTGTTTTAAGGAATGCTGTAACATGTCAATGCTGCAAGATGCTGAGGTGTATGAGAATGATGTGTAGGTGAGAATCTGATGAGGTTCGCAAAGTCTCAACCCCGAAGTCAAGGGTGAGTGGTGAAAAAAAGATCAAGTTTAGATGTTATAGCTTTCAGTGTTTCCTCTTCTTCAGATATATAATGGCCATGCATTTTCCCCTTCAAAGCCTGCAGTGGTAGCCATGCTGGTAGTGTGTGGTGTCATGACATGGCTAGCCCAGAGATCCAGCCAAGTGAACTGCAGGGAGATAAAGCTGGTGATTCACTGTACATTAGGGTTGCATCCCAAATGACACCATATTCCCTAATATAGTGTACTACTTTTGACCTGAGCCCTATGGACCCTGATTAAAAGTAGTGCACTATATAGGGTGTCATTTGGGATGCTGCCCAGGCGTATCAGTCCCACCCAACCCATACCTCCTGAGTACCATAATGATCTCTTTTAACATCACCTCATGCCAGTCATTTGGCTGGCTGAGTTCTTTCAGCCTTGTAAACTGCCACTCCCTGCTCTAATTTCACCTCTGTCGACTGGTGTCTAAACACAAGGGTGCCATCTGCAGGCTTGGAGAGCAAACTACAACTACTGTCTAAAATCCAGCCAGTAGGTTACTGTACTGTAGTCCTTTAGACATTATTGATGTTAACTCAGTGAGAGAAGATTTGAATACCGCTGTTGAACTAACTGATGTTTATTACCAATGTTTGTTACCAATTTTTAAGGACACTTCACAGTTATAGTTAAAAGTTGATAGAAAATCAGTTAGTCAGTGAATCGTCCAGTCTAACCAATAGTCATGTCATTCTGAGATATCCCAGCGAGTAAGATCTGAGTCTTGATACACCAGCATAACAAGCAATCTTTGCTATGACTCCACACAAACAGGGTGTGTTCTGTCTATAGAAATCTGCTTATCACCTAACTTTGCACCGAAATGCAGGTTTGGATTGTATCTCTTCAAACTAGTTACAGAATTGTTTTTTCAGATTTATTTTCGAAATGTTTTTTGTATTTTGTATTGTTACGGTGACTAATTGTTGTTATTGTTATTTTCTTGTATGTGCAAATTTGTCAGCACGTGAGTGTTTATGAATGAATGTAGGTGTGTATGCTGAGTCCTGACCACCTCTGGTTGGGAAAACCAAAACATGTCTTAACTGTAAAGATATGAATTAATTAAATGTATACATAGTTGGGTCGTTCCACCAATTCAGTGCCTTTTGAGATGTGTAACTTGGTGACCTTTATTACTTTTATTTAAAAAATTACTATATTAAGTGGCAAATGAAGTAACAGGGTTGGCGTTTTCATCTTAAATCAGCCATAAATCCCCTTCTGACGGTGGGGGAATGGAAGCTTGTTGTGTACAACCGGGAGGGGCAATTGAATGCAACCTTAAAAAAAAAAAATGTTAAAACATTTCTAGCCTGTCTATATATGGGTAACAGGGTTGCCGTGTTATGCTCGACCCGCTCAGTTTCCCACCACAAAACACCAGAACATTTCCAAAAAGAGTAGGACCAGATCACCTGCTTTTACACTATTTGACTATTCAATATTAAAGTGATAGTTCAATTCACGTAGGAGAGTTGACCTTAAAATGAAGGGACTGTTTTTCCCCCTGTTTTTTTCTTAAAAGGAATCACTAATCACATGAAATAAATTATCATCTTCAGAAATGACTGCAAAAGCAACAAAATAACTAGGGCTTTACAATGATGGACAAATTGAGGTTAAGTGGGTTAAAATCTTCCTGGAGGTAACAGAGGGTGCATGGAGGGACATGTCAAAATGCTGAGTTTTGGCACTTTAGGAAGTCTTTCTTGATATTACAAATCTGATTTATTGAATTCTCCATGTGGCCTATATTAAAGGGCACTTCATTGAATATAACAGACTTTTAAACTTCAATATTGGTACACAATTTCTACCTAAAATATTAAAGGGATGTAAAAGGCACTCATTTTGTGAAACGACCCAGTTAATCTGTATGACAGGAACCAGGGGATATTTCATAAAGGATTAAGGCAATAATCAATAGTTTTTTGTTTTTTTTTCTCTTAAGGTTTAAATGCAAACGTGTGAGGGAAAGATCATTTAAAAAAAATAAAAATTAAAAAGTGGGAGAACAATCTTATTTATTCAGTTCTGTTTCTACATAGAGAATGGGCTCCAATCGATGTCAGATGTTCTGAATTGTTCATTTTAGGATTAATATGAAAAAATGTATTAATCTTAACTTCCGCTTGTTGAAACTAATTGTGTAAGTGTGACTGACTATGGTCTTGCAGGTCCTGCTTTTGAGAAAACCCTTGGAGACTGGATGAGCTCAACAAATGTAAGTAGTGTCTCAGAGTAGGAGCGCTGATCTAGGATCAGTTTTGGCTTTTAGATCAAAATACATGATTGATTGTATGGACATTCGGGACCTAGATCAGCACTCCTCTGAAATGCTTGATACATACAGCCCCAGGGGTTTATTCCATGGGGCGAAATGTCCAGAACGAAGCTCATAGAAAAGTAGTGCATAGAACCAACATGGTTCTCAATTCCAGAAGAAAGAAAGCTCTAAATGCTATGCAATCCATTTCTATCTGAAATGTTCTGAACATTCCGTGCTATGGGGAATGGAGCCCTTTCCACCAATAAGAACACAGTGATCCATGACATCAACAAATGTTCACTTTAACATTATAGAGCTTTATTCTTGTGTTTACAATTCATTTCATTGTATGATGATGTTAGCTCTTTTGGAAGGGTGGTGGATGTGGAAATGTAATTTTGGTGCACTGATATAATCATACAGTATGACATTATGAATTCAGATCACTGATGTGTTTTTGTAAAGAAAACCAATGGTGTGTGTGATGTAATAATAATTTAAAAAATATGGTTGTGTTCCAAAAATAAATTATTTTCTTGTAAAAAGTTTTCTTTTTTGTTGTGTCTTTATGAGCAACTGGTGGTATGATTGATCTCATGTACTGTGCCTTCAGAAAGTATTCACACCCCTGGACTTTTTCAATATTTTGTTGTGTTAAAGTGGGATTCAAATGGATTTAATTAAATGTCAATGATCTACACAAAGTACTCTGTCAAAGTGGAAGAAAAATTCTAACATTAATGGAAAAAGAAAACCCTGATATATCTTGATGAGATAAGTATTCAACCCACCTTTGGCAGCGATTACAGCTGTGAGTCTTTCTGGGTAAATCTCTCAGCGCTTTGCACACCTGGATTGTTATTTTTCTAAATTCTTCAAGCTCTGTCAAGTTGGTTGTTGATCATTGCTAGACAGCCATTTTCAAGTCTTGCCATAGATTTTCAAGCCGATTTAAGTCAAAACTGTAACTAGGCCACTCAGGAACATTCAATGTCGTCTTGGTAAACAACTCCAGTGTATATTTGGCCTTGTGTTTTAGGTTATTGTCCTGCTGAAAGGTGAATTCATCTCCCAGTGTCTGTTGGAATGCAGACTGAACCAGGTTTTCCTCTAGGATTTTGCCTGTGTTTAGCTCTAGTACATTTATTTGTATCATAAAACAACTCCCTAGTCCTTGCCGATGACAAGCATACCCATAACATGATGCAGCCACCACCATGCTTGAAAATATGAGAAGTGGTACTCAGTGTTGGATTTGGCCCAAACATAGCACTTGGTATTCAGGACAAAAAGTTACTTTCTTTGCCACATTTTTAACAGTTTTACTTAAGTGCCTTATTGCAAACAGGATCCATGTTTGGGAATATTTGTATTCTGTACAGGCTTCCTTCTTTTCACTCTGTCAATTAGGTTAGTATTGTGGAGTAACTACAATGTTGTTGATCCATCCCCAGTTTTCTCCAATCACAGCCATAAACTCTGTAATGGTTTTAAAGTCACCATTGGCCTCATGGTGAAATCCCTGAGCGGTTTCCTTCCTCTCCGGCAACTGAGTTAGGAAGGACACCTGTATCTTTGTAGTGACTGGGGATATTAATACACCATCCAATGTGTAATTAATAACTTCACCATGCTCATAGGGATATTCACTGTCTGCTTTTTAAAATTGTTTTATCTACCAATAGGTGCCCTTTGCGAGTCATTGGAAAAGCTCCCTGGTCTTTGTGGTTGAATCTGTGTTCGAAATTCACTGCTCATCTGAGGGACGTTACCGATATTTGTATGCGTGTGGTACAAAGATGAGGTAGTCATTCAAAAATCATGCTAAACACTATTACACACAGAGTGAGTCCATGCAACTTATTATGTGACTTGGTATGCATTCACTAACTAACTGTAAGTCGCTTTGGAAAAGAGCGTCTGCTAAATGACGTAAATGTAAATGTAACACTTTACTTGACACCCAGCGTCATAATCATGTCATAACTGACATAACTTGTCATAAAATGGTCATAACACTGTCATGACACATATTTAGACCTGTTGTGACATAAACTACCAGTCAAAAGTTTGGACACACCTACTCATTCAAGGGTTTTTCTTTATTTTTACTATTTTTTACATTGTAGAATAATAGTGAAGACTTCACAACTATGAAATAATACATATGGAATCATGTAGTTACCAAAAAAGTGTTAAACAAAACACAAGATTCTTCAAATAGCCACCATTTGCCTTGATTACAGCTTTGCACACTCTTGGCATTAATAATAATAATAATATGCCATTTAGCAGACACTTTTATCCAAAGCGGCTTACAGTCATGTGCGCATAAATTTTTTACGTATGGGTGGTCCCGGTGATCGAACCCACTACCCTGGCGTTACAAGCGCCGTGCTCTACCAATTGAGCTACAGAGGACCTCTTAACCAGCTTCATGAGGTAGTCACCTGGACTGGAATGCATTTCAATTAACAGGTGTGCCTTGTTAAAAGTGAATTTGTGGAATTTATTTCCTTCTTAATGCGTTTGAGCCAATCGGGGGGGGGGAACATTTCATGAACTTTGAAAGTTTCTTCAAGTGCAGTCGCAAAAACCATCAAGCGCTATGATGAAATTGGCTCTCATGAGGACCGCCAGAGGAATGGAAGACCCAGAGTTACCTCTGCTGCAGAGGATAAGTTCATTAGAGTTACCAGAAATTGCAGCCCAAATAAATGCTTCACAGAGTTCAAGTAACAGACACATGTCAACATCGGCTGTTCAGAGGAGACTGTGTGAATCAGGCCTTCATGGTCGAATTGCTGCAAAGAACCCACTATTAAAGGACACCAATAAGAAGAAGAGACTTCCTTGGGCCAAGAAACACGAGCAATGGACATTAGACTGGTGGAAATGTGTCCTTTGGTCTGGAGTCCAGATTGGAGATTTTTGGTTCCAACCGCCGTGGCTTTGTGAGACGCGGTGTGGGTGAACGGATTATCTCCGCATGTGTATTTCCCACCGTAAAGCATGGAGGAGGAGGTGTTATGGTGTGGGGTTGCTTGGCTGGTGACACTGTCTGTTATTTTTTCTGAATTCAAGGCACACTTAACCAGCATGGCTACCACAGCATTCTGCAGCGATACGCCATCCCATCTGGTTTGGGCTTAGTGGGACAATCATTTGTTTTTCAACAGGACAATGACCCAACACACCTCCAGGCTGTGTAAGGGCTATTTTACCAAGAAGGAGAGTGATGGAGTGCTGCATCAGATGACCTGGCCTCCATAACCCCCTGACCTCAACCACATTGAGATGGTGGGGTGTGTATAATTTGATTTACACAACATGCCTACCACTTTGAAGATGCAAAATATTTTTTGGGGTGAAACAAACAGGAAATAAGACAAAAAAACAGAAAACTTGAGCGTCCATCACTATTCATCACCAAAGTCAATACTTTGTAGAGCCACCTTTTGCAGCAATTACAGCTGCAAGTCTCTTGGGGTATGTCTCTATAAGCTTGGCACATCTAGCCACTGGGATTTTTGCCCATTCTTCAAGGCAAAACTGCTCCAGCTCCTTCAAGTTGGATGGGTTCCGCTGGTGTACAGCAATCTTTAAGTCATGCCACAGATTCTCAATTGGATTGAGGTCTGGGCTTTGACTAGGCCATTCCAAGACATTTAAATGTTTCCCCTTAAACCACTCAAGTGTTGCTTTTGCAGTATGTTTAGGGTCATTGTCCTGCTGGAAGGTGAACCTCCGTTTCAGTCTCAAATCTCTGGAATACAGAAACAGGTTTCCCTCAAGAATTTCCCTGTATTTAGCGCCATCCATCATTCCTTCAATTCTGACCAGTTTCCCAGTCCCTGCCGATGAAAAACATTCCACAGCATGATGCTGCCACCACCATGCTTCACTGTTTGCGCCAGACATAGCGTTTTCCTTGATGGCCAAAAACCTCAATTCTAGTCTCATCTGACCAGAGTACCTTCTTCCAAATGTTTGGGGAGTCTCCCACATGCCTTTTGGCGAACACCAAATGTGTTTGCTTATTTTTTACTTGCAATGGCTTTTTTCTGGCCACTCTTCCGTAAAGCCCATGTCACGGTTCTCTAAGACCGAACCCAGAAGCAGACCAGGACAAGGTGAGTTGAACGAATGAGAGTGTTTATTTACAGATAAAAGATGCAGAATAGTCCAGGAGACGGAGCGGGTGGCGGAGATGAGTAGGTGGTGGTGAAGTGGCAGATGAACTGATGGCACGGCAGGGGTTGGGTGAAGGTTCCGGGAGAATGACTGTAGACAGAACAAACGGAGGTAAGTACAAGGCAGGTCAACAAGGTGCAAAAAACAACAAAACTAACGCTAGTACTCTGAGGCTGATACGCTGGCAAAACATACTGTTTATGGCTAACGATCCGGCAGGGAATGGATGTCAGGTCAGAGCTTATGAAGGGGTGATGATCAGGACCAGGTGTGCCGAAGCTGATGAGAAGCAGGTGCGGGTAATCGAGAGATCACCCGCCTAGCAACGTCGCCCGGCAACCGGACAGGGTGCGTTCAGGCACCTTCGGGAAACAGGAGATACAGAGCAGAAAAACGGCAACACAGGCAGGAACAGACTCAGGACGCAGGGTTCATGACAGCCCAGCTCTGTGGCGTGTACGGCTTAAAGTGGTCCTATGGACAGATACTCCAATCTCCGCTGTGGAGCTTTGCAGCTCCTTCAGGGTTATCTTTGGTCTCTTTGTTGCCTCTGATTAATTCCCTCCTTGCCTGGTTCGTGAGTTTTGGTGGGCGGCCCTCTCTTGGCAGGTTTGTTGTGGTGCCATATTCTTTCCATTTTTTTATAAAGGATTTAATGGTGCTCCGTGGGATGTTCAAAGTGTCTGATATTTTTTTATAACCCAACCCTGATCTGTACTTCTCCACAACTTTGTCCCTGACCTGTTTGGAGAGTTCCTTGGTCTTCATGGTGCCGCTTGCTTGGTGGTGCCCCTTGCTTAGTGGTGTTGCAGACTCTGGGGCCTTTCAGAACAGGTACTGAGATCATGTGACACTTAGATTGCACACAGGTGGACTTTATTTAACTAATTATTTCACTTCTGAAGGTACCAGACTTCTGAAGGCACCAGATCTTATTTAGGGGCTTCATAGCAAAGGGGGTGAATACATATGCACGCACCACTTTTCCGTAATTTTTTTATTCCAATTTTTTGAAACAATTAAATGTTTTCATTTCACTTCACCAATTTGGACTATTTTGTGTATGTCCATTACATGAAATCCAAATAACAATCCATTTAAATTACAGGTTGTAATGCAACAAAATAGGAAAAACGCCAATGGGGATGAATACTTTTGCAAGGCACTGTATTTGTTTAAAACTTTTTGGGTTACTACATGATTCTATATGTGTTATTTCATAGTTTTGATGTCTTCACTATTATTCTACAATGTAGAAAATAGTAAAAAATAAAGGAAATCCCTGGAATGAGTAGGTGTGTCCAAACTTTTGACTGGTACTGTATTGTGTTATTTTATGGCTGGTAATGACACCTACATACAGTGGGGAAAAAAAGTATTTAGTCAGCCACCAATTGTGCAAGTTCTCCCACTTAAAAAGATGAGAGGCCTGTAATTTTCATCATAGGTACACGTCAACTATGACAGACAAAATAAGAAAAAAAAATCCTGAAAATCACATTGTAGGATTTTTAATGAATTTATTTGCAAATTATGGTGGAAAATAAGTATTTGGTCAATAACAAAAGTTTCTCAATACTTTGTTCTATACCCTTTGTTGGCAATGACACAGGTCAAACGTTTTCTGTAAGTCTTCACATGGTTTTCACACACTGTTGCTGGTATTTTGGCCCATTCCTCCATGCAGATCTCCTCTAGAGCAGTGATGTTTTGGGGCTGTCGCTGGGCAACACAGACTTTCAACTCCCTCCAAAGATTTTCTATGGGGTAGAGATCTGGAGACTGGCTAGGCCACTCCAGGACCTTGAATGCTTCTTACGAAGCCACTCCTTCGTTGCCCGTGCGGTGTGTTTGGGATCATTGTCATGCTGAAAGACCCAGCCACGTTTCATCTTCAATGCCCTTGCTGATGGAAGGAGGTTTTCACTCAAAATCTCACGATACATGGCCCCATTCATTCTTTCCTTTACACGGATCAGTCGTCCTGGTCCCTTTGCAGAAAAACAGCCCCAAAGCATGATGTTTCCACCCCCATGCTTCACAGTAGGTATGGTGTTCTTTGGATGCAACTCAGCATTATTTGTCCTCCAAACACGACGAGTTGAGAAAAGTTCTATTTTGGTTTCATCTGACCATATGACATTCTCCCAATCCTCTTCTGGATCATCCAAATGCACTCTAGCAAACTTCAGACGGGCCTGGACATGTACTGGCTTAAGCAGGGGGACACGTCTTGTACTGCAGGATTTGAGTCCCTGGCGGCGTAGTGTGTTACTGATGGTAGGCTTTGTTACTTTGGTCCCAGCTCTCTGCAGGTCATTCACTAGGTCCCCCCGTGTGGTTCTGGGATTTTTGCTCACCGTTCTTGTGATCATTTTGACCCCACGGGGTGAGATCTTGCGTGGAGCCCCAGATCGAGGGAGATTATCAGTGGTCTTGTATGTCTTCCATTTCCTAATAATTGCTCCCACAGTTGATTTCTTGCAGATTCAGTCTTCCCAGCCTGGTGCAGGTCTACAATTTTGTTTCTGGTGTCCTTTGACAGCTCTTTGGTCTTGGCCATAGTGGAGTTTGGAGTGTGACTGTTTGAGGTTGTGGACAGGTGTCTTTTATACTGATAACAAGTTCAAACAGGTGCCATTAATACAGGTGACGAGTGGAGGACAGAGGAGCCTCTTAAAGAAGAAGTTACAGGTCTGTGAGAGCCAGAAATCTTGCTTGTTTGTAGGTGACCAAATACTTATTTTGCCATCATTTGCAAATAAATTCATTAAAAATCCTACAATGTGATTTTCTGGAGAAAAAAAATCTCAATTGGTCTGTCATAGTTGACGTGTACCTATGATGAAAATTACAGGCCTCTCTCATCTTTTTAAGTGGGAGAACTTGCACAATTGGTGGCTGACTAAATACTTTTTTTCCCCACTGTAAGAGTGTCAAAACCAACAAAACCTACCACGGTAGTTATTTTTTGCCTGGTAATAACACCTACATAAGAGTGTCAAAATCCACAAAACCTACCACTCAAGGCATAACATTCCATTACACAATGGCCTACTTGTCAACAGTATGTTTATATTACATAACATTTTCTGAAATGTACCATATTAAATTATCAATGTAATTATGCACACATTGATGTCAGACATGCACCTACCCCAATGCTCTTTTGCTGATGACTGGGATGAATGCAGGAGCAGATTTCAGGAGCAGGACACCTTCTTTTTGACTGATGACTGACATAAGGGCATGTACGTGATAGGCCTATCTAGCTTATATGATTATGATGGTCATAATGCTTCTTGACAGTGTCAGAAATAGTATTTTCTACAAGTTATTTAAAATTTTATGGAAAAAGAACATCTGAAAAGAATTCATTACAACAACAACAAAGGACTTAAGAAACAAACTTTCAAACTAAATGAAGGCAGGGAAAAAACACGTTTGAATAAACGTAGGTTTTGACACTCTTATGTAGGTGTCATAACCAGCCATAAAATAACACAATATAGGTCACAACAGGTGTAAATATATGGGTCATGAGTGTTATGACATATTATGACATGGTTATGACCGTGTCATAACATGTTATGATGCTGGGTTTCAAGTGTTACCCAAATGTTTACTCCTGAACTTATTTAGGCTTCCATAAAAAGGGGTTGAATACTTAATGGTTCCAGACATTTCAGCTTTTCATTTTTAATTAATTTTCAAAAAAAATGTGTGTGTTAGGCCAGTGACAAAGAAATCTCACTTTAATCAATTTTAAATTCAGGCTGTAACACAACAAAATTAGGAAAAAGTCAAGGGGTATGAATGCTTTCTGAAGGCACTGTAATTCCAGTCTGTCTCACCAGCCCTGTGTCAACTGGTGGTATGATTGATCTCATGTAATTCCAGTCTTGTCACCAGCCCTGTGTCAACTGGTGGTATGATTGATCTCATGTAATTCCAGTCTGTCTCACCAGCCCTGTGTCAACTGGTGGTATGATTGATCTCATGTAATTCCAGTCTTGTCACCAGCCCTGTGTCAACTGGTGGTATGATTGATCTCATGTAATTCCAGTCTTGTCACCAGCCCTGTGTCAAGATGTTGCCTATCTGTGCAGATAGTGTTTTTAAAAACATTTTTAAAAAGTGAGACCACAATAACTTAGCAGCTATGGCGTAACAAAACGTGTTACCTGTAAGTTAACTTCGAGCTGAAACGTATTCACTGTTTCTAGAGTAATATTTAGAAACAGACATTGGGTGACACTCTCAGACAGCACGGTTAATGATAACAGGCCATTTTGTTTTTTAAAGCGTTTCTGTATGTAGACTGTATAGGAGCAAGGCATAGAGATGTATAAAGACCCTGTTTTAGCATAGGCAGTGGCATTGTCACGCCCTTGCCTTGAGAGGCCGGTCGTCTTTAGTTAGTTTGGTCAGGGCGTGAGGATCTATGTTAGTATTTCTATGTTTAGGATTCTAGTATTCGTATTTCTATGTTTGGCCGGGTGTGATTCCCAATCAGAGGCAGCTGTCGCTCGTTGTCTCTGATTGGGGATCATACTTAAGTAGCCTGTTTGCCTACCTTAGTTGTGGGATCTTGTTCCTGTTAGGCTGGTATGTGTATAGCCCTTTGGACTTCACGTTACGTTGTTTTCTTGTATGTTTATTTGAGTTAATAAACATGTACGCTTTTCACGCTGCACCTTGGTCCGACCCGTCTCTCAACGTTCGTGACAGGCATTGAGGACTTTCACAATTTTTAAGTAGTGAAACTGGGTCCTAAACTTTCTGACGGGCTGACCCCAGGTGGTGAAGGTAGGTCCTCTACTCCGGTCACCCATGACTGCGTGGCCATGCACGTCTCCAACACAATCATAAAGTTTGCAGAAGACACAACAGTGGTAGGCCTGATTACCAACAACGACGAGACAGCCTACAGGGAGGAGGGGAGCACCTTCGTTTTCCCTCAATGTCAAAACTAAGGTGCTGATCGTGGACTTCAGGAGACAGTCGAGAGAGTAAGCCCCCATCCACATCGACAGGGCCGCAGTGGAGAGGGTGAAAACCTCAAGTTCCTCGGCACTGACAATCTGAAACGGTCCATCGACACAGACAGTGTGGTGAAGAAGGCGCAACAGCACCTCAGGAGGCTGAAGAAACTTCTACAGCTTCTATCTCCAGGCCATCCGACTGTTAAATAGTCACCATCAGGCTTCCGCCCAGTAACCTGCCCTGAACTTAGTCACTGTTACTAGCCGGCTACCACCCGGTACTCTTCCCTGCACTTTAGAGACTGCTGCCCTATGTACATAGTCATTGAACACTGGTCACGTTAATAATGTTTACATACTGTTTTACCCACTTTCATATTTATGTAGTGTAATTTAGTCATGACTCATCCTATATAACTATAGCTGTACACACCTTTTCTATTCATATACTGGCCATACTGTCTATACACACCATTATATACATACACTGAGTGTACAAAACATTAGGAACACCTATTGAGTTGTATCCTTTTTTTCAGACAAGCCTCAATTCGTCGGGGCATGGACTCTACAAGGTGTCTAAAGCGTTCCACAGGGATGCTGGCCCATGTTGACTCCAATGCTTACCACAGTTGTGTCAAGTTGGCTGGATGTCCTTTGGGTGGTGGACCATTCTTGATACACACGGGAAACTGTTGAGCGTGAAAAACCCTGCAGTGTTGCAGTTCTTGACACACTCAAACTGGTGCGCCTGGCACCTGCTACCATACCCCGTTCAAAGGCACTTAAATATTTTGTCTTGCCCATTCACCCTCTGAATGGCACACATACACAATCCATGTCTCAAGGCTTAAAAGTCCTTCTTTAACCTGTCTCCTTCCCTTCATCTACACCAGGGTTCTTCAATTCCGGTCCTGGAGGGCCGAAACACCTTTTTTCATCCTCCCTTCTAATGGGGCTAATTAGACTGGGACACCAGGTGAGTGCAATTAACTACAGGTAGAAATAAAAAACAGAAGTGTTTCGGCCCTCCAGGACCGGAATTGAAGAACCCTGATCTACACTGATTAAAATGGATTTAACAAGTGACATCAATAAGGGATCATAGCTTTCACCTGGATTCACCTGGTCAGTCAATGTCATGGAAAGAGCAGGTGTTCTTAATGTTTTGTACACTCAGTGTATATATTTACATTCCGGACTCTGACATTACTTGTTCTGATATTTCTAAATTCCTTTCTCTTAATTTTTTGGATTTGTGTGTATTGTTATGTTTTGTTAGGTATTACTGCACTGTTGGAGCTAAAAACATAAGCATTTCTCTGCACCTGCCATGACATCTGCTAAATATGTGTAAGCAAACAATAACATTGTATTTCATTTGAACTGGGTGGGACTTCCTATGGTTAAAGGAAGGATCACATAATTCCATCCACGTCATCAGGAGGGATCAGACAATTAATTATACTTGTTCAAACAACACACTCCAGGTGGCAGTGGTTCAGCAGCGCCACCTGCTGACAGAAAAGAGAACACCAGTGGTGAATAAATAAAGATGTAACATCAGTATGTCACCATCAGAGGTCAGGAGAGGCTACGGGAGAGAGAGAGAGAGTGGAAGGGGAGAGAGAGAGAGAGAGGAAGGGGGGAGAGAGCTGTTTTAATGCAGCAGGTGTTATGGTCTCAAAGTTTTAAATGTCACCCACATCTCTTATTTCTCTATCTGTATAACGACCCTGTTCTGTTAGACCTGTACACAATCACAGCAGTACACAGAGGAGGGAGGGGGAGGGAGAGGAGAGAGAACAGCTGTCTTTGCATCTCTATCCTTCTAAACAGACAGAGATGGACTGATAAGGACACAATACCCTGTCCTCGTCTGTGATGTCTCTGTTTTCTCCCCTTATATTGTCTTGACCATCCTCTAGCGTCTAGCTGACAAAGTTTTAAGTTTTAATGTCACATGCACAAGTACAGTGAAATGCCTTTCTTGCAAGCTCTAACCCCAACAATGCAGTAATCAATAACAATGTAATATTAAAAATAACAAGGTAGAACAAAAACACACTCGATGAAAAAATAAGAAATAGGAAGAACACGATAAAGTAAGCAAGCTAACTTGGTGAAAAGGGATGAAAGTGATCCTGTCACAGTAATGAGGATGCAGCTTATCAGCCCAGACTGACTCTTCTGTTTGCAAACATCTGTCATAATCAATACAGATGACTGGAGAAGAGATCCTTTCTGACTGCAGGAGGCTATTTACTGATCAGATGAATTGATTATGTTTCATTTCTGGTGTTATGAGACAGGATTTAATGCTGCGTATAAACCTCTCTGAACATGTTCTCAGTGTGTGTGTGTGTGTGTGTGTGTGTGTGTGTGTGTGTGTGTGTGTGTGTGTGTGTGTGTGTGTGTTTGCGTGCGTGCATACAATACTCTGAGACTCAAGATGGAACTGCATCTGTGGTTTTTAGATGGACTTAGTCTCCCCCTGTTGGTTATTGGTAGGTGTCATAGATTTAAATGGACAAAAGCATTATATACTGATATATATAAAATATAAACGCAACATGTAAAGTGTTGGTCCCATGTTTCATGAGCTGAAGTAAAAGATCCCAGAAATGTCCCATACGCACAAAAAGCTTCTTTCTCTCAAAATGTGTGGACACATTTGTTTACATCCCTGTTAGTGAGCATTTCTCCTTTGCCAAGATAATCCATCCACCTGACAGGTGTGGCATATCAAGAAGCTGATTAAACAGCATGATCATTACACAGGTGCACCTTGTGCTGGGGACAATAAAAGGCCATTCTAAAATGTGCAGTGTGGTCACACAACACAATGCCACAGATGTCTCAAGTTTTGAGGGAGCGTGCAATTGGCATGCTGACTGCAGGAATGTCCACCAGAGCTGTTGCCAGAGAATTTAATGTTAATTTCTCTACCACAAGTCGCCTCCAACGTTGTTTTAGAGAATTTGGCAGTACGTCCAACCGGCCTCACAACCGCATACCACGTGTAACCACGCCAGCCCAGGACCTCCACATCTGGCTTCTTCACCTGCGGGACCATCTGGAACCAGCCACCTGGACAGCTGATGAAACTGAGGAGTATTTATGTCTGTAATAAAGCCCTTTTGTGGGGAAAAACTCATTCTGATTGGCTGGGCAAGAATTCAGACCCCTTGACTTTTTCCACATTTTGTTGCGTTACAGCCTTATTCTAAAATGGATTAAATTCTTTTTTCCCCCCTCATCAATCTACACACAATACCCCATAATGACAAAGCAAAAACAGTTTTTTTGAAATTTTAGCATATTTATTAAATATCACATTTACATAAGTAGTCAGATCCTTTACTCAGTACTTTGTTGAAGCACCTTTGGCAGCGATTACAGTCTCAAGTTTTCTTGGGTATGATGCTACAAGCTTGGCACACCTGTATTTGGGGAGTTTCTCCCATTCTTCTCTGCATATCCTCTCTGTCAGGTTGGATGGGGAGCATTGCTGCACAGCTATTTTCAGCTCTCTCCAGAGATGTTCGATCGGGTTCAAGTACGGACTCTGGCTGGGCCACTCAAGGACATTCAGAGACTTGTCCCGAAGCCACTTCTGCGTTGTCTTGGTTGTGTGCTTAGGGTCGTTATCCTGTTGGAAGGTGAACCCAGTCGGAGGTCCTGAGTGCTCTGGAGTAGGTTTTCATCAAGGATCTCTGTAATTTTCTCCAGAGTGACCATCGGGTCCTTGGTCAACTCCCTGACTAAGGCCCTTCTCCCCCGATTGCTCAGTTTGGCCGGGTGGCCAGCTCTAGGAAGAGTCTTGGTGGTTCCAAACTTCTTCTATTTAAGAATGATGGAGGCCGCTGTGTTCTTGGGGACCTTCGATGCTGCAGAAATGTTTTGGTACACTTCCCCAGATCTGTGCCTCGACACAATTCTGTCTTGGAGCTCTACGGACAATTCCTTCGACCTCATGGCTTGTTTTTTGCTTTGACATGCACTGTCAACTGTGGGACCTTATATAGACAGGTGTGTGCCTTTCCAAATCATGTCCAATCATTTGAATTTACCACAGGTGGACTCTAGTTGTAGAAACATCTCAAGGATGATCAATGGAAACAAGATGCACCTGAGCTCTGTTTCGAGTCTCATAGCAAAGGTCTAAATAGTTATTTAAATAAGGTATTTCAGTTTTAAATGTTGTATACATTTGCAAACATTTCGAAAGAGCTAGTTTTCGCTTTGTCATTGTGGGAGTGTTGTGTGTAGATTGATGAGGATTTTTATTTATTTAATACAATAAGGCTATAACGTAACAAAATGTGAAAAAAGGGGAAGGGGTCTGAATACTTTCCAAATGTTATTAACATATGATATGAAAAAATGTATGCACTGCTAAATGACTAAAATGTAAATGTAAATATGTATAGGGGTAAGGTGACTAGGCATCAGGATATATGATAAACAGAGTAGCAGCAGCGTTTATGATGGTTGTATGTGAGTGGGTGTGAGTGTGTGTGTAGAGTCAGTATAAATGTAGATACATATTATATGTGTGTGAGCAAATGATGGAGTGTTTGTATGTGTGTTGGAGTATCAGTGTGCGTAGTGTGCAGGGCCCAGTGAGTGTGCATAGAGACAGTGCAAAAATAAGAATAAAATACAAAGGCCATTCTGTTAGCTATTTAGCAGTCTTATGGCATGGGGGTAGACGTTGTTCAGGAGCCTATTGGTGTCAGACTTGATGCACCGGTACCGCTTGCCGTGTGGAAGCTGAGAGAACAGTCTATGGGTTGGGTGGTTGGTGTCTTTAACGATTTTCCGGGTCTTCCTTTCACACCTCCTGATATAGAGGTCCTGGATGGCAGGGAGTTCAGTCCCCAGTGATGTACTGGTCTGTCCGCACCACCCTCTGTAGTGCCAATGCGAGCGAGGGAGGTGCTGTTGCCATACCAAGCAATGATGCAGCCAGTCAAGATGCTCTCAATGGTACAGCTGTATAACGTTTTGAGGATTTGAGGGCCCATGCCAAACCTTTTCAACCTCCTGAGGGGGAAGAGGTGCTGTCACGCCTTCTTCACGACTGTGCTCGTGTGTGGACCATTTTTAGTTCTTAGTGATTTGGACACCGAGGAACTTGAAGCTCTCGACCCGCTCCACTGCAGCCCCATTGGTGTGGATTGGGGCGTGCTCGCCCCCCTTTCCTGTAGTCCACGATCAACTCAGCCTTTCTGACGTTGAGGGAGAGGTTGTTGATTTTAACACTCCAATTCTTATGCTGAGGTTAAAATTGTGTGTGTGTGTGTGTGTGTTGTTATGGTGATCCTGTTCTGAAGGATGAGTAGTGAGTCATGACTTTGTTCCTTCTTTCCATGTATTTGTTCACCTGTTGACTGCCTCTCTGCAGCTGTGGGTAAAGGGGGAGGACACACAGACCTTCCTTTGGCCCTGACCAGGGCTTAGTGGTGTAACTAACTAGGGGAGACAGGCCTTGTGTTGAGCTGATTGATATTAAAGAGATTCTCTTGTTGTCTAGGTGCTCTGAGACACAGGTCACACTGGCCCACTGAAGGACATGCTCTCTCTCTCCTCTCTCTCCTCTCTCCTTTTCTCTCTTCTCTTTCTCTCTCTTTCTCTCTCTCTCTCCTCTCTCTCTCTCTTTCTCTCTCTCTCTCTCTCTCTCTTTCTCTCTCTCTTCTCTCTCTCTCTCTCTCTCTCCCTCTCTCTTTTTCTCTCCTCTCTCTTTTTATCTCTTCTCTCTCTCTTTCTCTCTTTTCTTCTCTATCTTGTTTTCTCTCTCTCTCGTTTTCTCTCCTTGTTGTTTTACATCCTACCTGTTGCTGCTCTGTCTCCCCATCCCCAGAATTATATACAGTCAATTATAGGATCTCTATGCCCCAATCGCTCTGTATTTTTCTTCCCCATCTCTCTCTCTCCCCCCCTCTCTATTTCTCCCCTTCTCTCTCTCCCTCCCCTATCTCTCTGTCTCTCTCAATCTCTCTTTCTCACTCCCTCCCCATCTCTCTATCTCTCTCCATCTCTCTCAGTCCTTCCCCATCACTCTCTCTCTCTTTCCCTCCTTCCTTCCCTCCCTCCACTATCTCTCTCTCCCTGTAGATATATTTTAAAGGTGTAGTGTTGAGGTGAGCAGCTGTCTCAGAGGGCTGGTATTATTCCATGACACTAATGAACTGATTTAAACACATTCAACAGGTCAGGCCAGACAGACAGGTTCAGTCTGGGATGAATATATCACCTCACCATCTCTCTCTTTCTGCTATCACTGTCCCTTTCACTCTCTGTCTCTTTCTATCTCCTTTTTCATTCTCTCTCTCTCTTTCCCTCTGCTCTGTGTCTCTCTCCCTGCTCTCTCTCTTTCTCTCTCTCCCTTCATCGCTCTATCTCTCTGCTCTCTCTCCTAATGTCTGTTATCACTCTCCCTGCTCTCGCTCTCTGTTCTCTCTCTCCCTTTATCTCTCTCTGTTCTCTCTCTCCCTTTATCTCTCTCTTTCAGTTCTCTCTCTGCTCCCTCTCTGCTCTCTCTCTCTCTGTTCTCTCTCTCCCTTCATTTCTCTTTCAGTTCTCTTTCGTCTCTCTCCTTGCTCTCTCTCTGCTCTCTCTCAATTTCAATTCAATTCAATCCAATTCAAGGGGCTTTATTGGCATGGGAGACATATATTTACATTGCCAAATCAAATTGAATAGACAATAAACAAAAGGGAAATAAACAAGGGAAACATTAGTGAACATTACACTCAAAAAAGTTTTAAAATAATATAGATATTCAAAATGGTATATTATTGGCTATGTACAGTGTTGTAACAATGTGCAAGTAGTTGAAGTATGAAAGGGAAAATAAATAAACAGATACAGTAAATATATGTTGTATTTACAATGTTGTTTGTGCTCCAGTGGTTGCCCTTTTCTCATGGCAACGGGCCACAAATCTTGCTGCTGTGATTGCACACTGCATTATTTCGCCTAACAGATATGGGAGTTTATCAATGTTTGATTTGCTTTCAAATTCTTGTGGGTTTGTGTGATCTGTGGGAAATATGTGTCTCTAATGTGGTCATACATTTGGCAGGAGATTAGGAAGTGCAGCTCAGTTTGTCATTTTGTGGGCAGTGGGCACATAGCCTGTCTTCTCTTGAGAGCCAGGTCTGCCTAAGGCAGCCTCTCTCAATAGCAGGGCTGTGCTCACTGAGTCTGTACATAGTCAAGGATTTTCTTAATTTGGGGTCAGTCACAGTGGTCAGTGGTCTCTCTCTCTCTCTCTGCTCTCTCTCTCTCTCTCACTCTCTCTCTGCACTCTACTCTCTCTCGCTCTGCTGTTTCTCGCCCCTTTCATCTCTCTCTCTCTCTGTCCATCTGCCCTTACATGTGTTTTAATGATGTGATTTCCATTAGTTGAATTTCAGAGAGAAAAGGATGTGACAAAAGCATAATCTCCATCTAATTATATGAATTAATTATACAGGATTCATGAATCTATTCCTCCACTTGTTTCCCACTTGTAATGCAATATTTGCTTTTGAGCAAATTACATTTCAATATGGTGATGCATTCAGAGAAATGTGTGTGTGCGTGTGTGTGTGTGTGCACGCTTTCTCTCTCTCTCGCTCTCTTTCTTTCTCTCTCTCTCGTCTTGTTCTTTCACCATCCCACTTGTTGTTGCTGTTTCCCCATCAACAGAATGATATAGAACAGTCAAGTATAGGATCTCTATGCCCCAATCTCTCTATCTTTCTCTCCCTCTCTCTCTCTCTCTCTTTCCATCTCTCTCCGTGCTCTCTCTGAGCTCTCTCTCCCTTCATCTATCTATCTCTCTCTCTCTGCTCTCTCTCTCTCTATCCCCTTCATCTCTCTCTCTCTCTCTCTCTCTCTCTCTACCCTTCATCTCTCTTTCCTCTGCTCTGTCTATCTCTCACTTAATCTCTCTCTCTCACTCTCTCTCTCTCTGTCCATCTCCCCGTACATGTGTTTTAATGATGTGATTTCCATTAGTTAAATGTCAGTGAAAAAATGACATGACAGAAGCATAATCTCCATCTAATGATATTAATGAATCATACAGGATTCATGATTCTATTCCTCCACTTTTGCTTCCCGCAGTAAGGCAAATTACATTTCAATATGTTGATGCATTCAGAGAAATGTGTGTGTGTACGTGTGTGTGTGTATGTGTGTGTGTGTGTGTGTGTATGTGTGTGTGTATGTGGGTGTGTGTGTGTGTATATATGTGTGGGTGTGTGTGTGTGTGTGTGTGTGTGTATGTGTGTGTGTGTGTATGTGTGTGTGTATGTGTGTGTGTGTGTATATGAGACATCAGCACATGCTGTTCGTCGTGTCCCTGTGTAATCTCTGCGTCTGATACTGTTTAATGGTACAGACTGTTTAATGTTGATACAATACAATACAACTTTCTATTTTCACTATGAGACCTGTTTCACCACCAGCACAACAGAAATAAGGGATTCTCTTACGAGCCATGACAGTGGTTCTAAAATAATAATAATAACCTTGTTTGGTTACTGTACAGGATGGAGAGGAGTAGGAAGCCCTTAACCAACATGAGGTGCCACCCCAAAAATTTTAACAAAGGAAAAGGCGTGACTCTTACTCTAGCTAAAAACTTGGTACTTTATTTTAAGTTCAATATTAAAATCATTACATAAATTGGTTACTACACCCAATAGTGTGTGACAACAGCTGCATGGGTTTTCCCCAATGAGGAAGATAGAGTGGCCCTACTACCCAGAAGTGGTTGGTTGTCATGAGAATGTGTGTGTTTTTGGAACAGAAGGAACATCTCAGTTATAAAAACACATATACACTTCCTCTCAGGGGCGGACTGGTCATAGGGCATTTCAGGTAAATGCCAGGTGGGCTGGTCAATTTTTAGCACTGTGGGCCTGTCTAAATGTGTGTTTTTGGACAAAATTATAATTATTTGACTAATATGGGGGCCTCAAGAGAAAAAAGTGGTCCGGTTTCTGGTCCCAATTCGTCCCTGCTTCCTTTTCATGTCATCTGAGAAGAGACAGACCATAGAGACCACTTATCTCTACGAGAGACTCTCCCAAACTGCCATCTCTCTCACACACACATACAAGGAATCACATTGGTGACGTGGGTTGCTGAATGTTTTCTCTCCACATGAAAATTAGTTCTCCCTACCTCTCCCTCCCCCATATCCCCCCCTTCCTTCTCTCTCCCCATTTCCCCCTCCCCCCTCCCTCCCTCCTCCCCTCCCCTCCTCTGTGTCCCTGGCCATGGTTACATTCCACAGGCACACAGCTCACAGGGACATGAGACTTACCAAGAAGGATGACCAGGCAATACCAGCAGCCCCAGGCTGGTAGGTAGGCCTACAAACCACTGCCGTTGTGTCCTTGAGCAAGGCACTAACCCCAAAATTGCTCTCCATCCACAGGTGCTATTCTAATCAAATGGACAGTAAATTATGTATTCACTCTATTCCACAATGGTTTGGTGTGAACATATATTTCTTAAAGTAGTCTGACATTACTTTTATTGATCAGATAGGCCTACTGTAAAACAACATCCGTATTTTTGGGCCCTAGCTAGCAGTATGCCTGTGCTCTCAAATGACACTGGTGATGTCACAAGCTTGGAGCAGGGAAGACACGCTGGAGTGCGTATCCAATTGCATTGCCCCAAATTCACACCGAGCGTTTCACGTTTTTTTACGTCTGCAACGTGAAGTAACGAGTGTTGGTCTGTGGCACCAAACTGCGAGCGGCTCGGTTTTGCCTGACCTGAAATATGCCACATTCACACAGGATCGACATGTATCACCAAACTAGAAATGGCAATCTTCCCGCAGCCTGACTGAGTAAGCTAGCCAGCCACTTAGCTACCTCCTAGACCAGGTTAGCTGAGTGTAGTCGGCGCATCACAAACAAACAATCAGCTACGGAGAGGAGAAGATGGCGGAGTACTCGCCTGTCCTGCCGATGAGGGATGGTGGAGCGAGGTTTGGCCTTGGACAGCCCATCTTTCCTCGCTCCCGGTCCGGTTCTGAATCCGATAGTGAACTGTCACAGAGCCTGGCCCGAACCAAGATCCGGTCGTACGGGAGTACGGCTAGCGTCGCGGCTTCTCTCGGCGAGAAATACATAGAGCATCGGGTGACAGACAGCGACACTTTGCAAGGGATAGCCCTCAAATACGAAGTAACGGTAAGGTTATTACCGGTATATACACACGTCTTGTGTGTTATGGTTGTGGATATACAAATGTGAAATCACATTCATTTGTTTTGATCATCTGGCATGCATGCGAGCATTTTTGGGACCACCTATTTGCTAAATTGTCATATGATGGTCGCGAGTATAATAAAATCAGTGCTTGCAAGATTAGCCTAGACCTACTACACGATTAAATTATTCTTAGATCCAAACATGTATGACTTACTCTCGTGATACCTGAATGCAACGGACGGACTGGACAGGCTTCGAACCATGAACTTCAGGAAGTATCAGATTTAAGATTCAAGGCCTGAGCGTCCCTGCTCAACTGTTACTGTTAGCTACATTCTTACTGTTACATTGTTGCATTAACAACATGGTCATGAGTCATAACAGAATGTACTACAATGTAGCAATGTTGGCTACTGTATCCTTACCTGTAGAATACTGGAACAAACAGGCAACACAAGGGTTTGTGTGATCTTGTTTGAGCAACTTCAGCCACATGCAGTGTTTGGCTCTCTGGCAGTCTTCATTCCCATCTCTGTAGTTCACTGTCACTGATGACCAACGTGGGCAACTCCAGTCCTGAAGGAGCACAGTGTGCTGGTTTTCGTTTAATTGGGTGTGTTAGTGTTGGGGTGGAACAAAAGCTTGCACACACTGTGTCCCTCCAGGACTGGAGTTGCCCATCCCTGCCCTAGGGGCTTCTAGGAATGTCTGTCTTCCTGAACATCAGCGTGCATTGCTCACCTCACACCCAATAACATGTGTTACTAACTAAATTAGTATTTGTAGTGATACTGTTATTACTGCTTTGTGTTATTACTATCTTATTAGCATTGCTATTTGTTATGACTGCTTTATGACTGCAGTTATTGATACTGATATTACTGCTTTGTTACATGTTATTAATACTGTTCTAATCGTTATGTCACATATATGATTCCAGATGGAGCAGATTAAGAGGACCAACAAGCTGTTCAGTAACGACTGTATCTTTCTGCGTAACACCCTCAACATCCCTGTCGTCTCAGAGAAGACCTCTCCCTTCAACGGCCTGTCTCTAGAGTCCCCCGACGGAGAGCCCCAGGACCAGGACTTCAACCCCCTGTGTGTGGGGCAGGACAGGGACAGGGACACTGAGGAGGACCCCTCGCTGCCCCTGGCCCCTGGCCCCGGGGAAAAGGACAGTAGTAGTTCTAAACGGCCCCAGCCAGAAGAGCTGTCAGCTCAAGACTTCCTCCACAGACTGGACTTGCAGATTAAACAGTCAAAGCAGGCAGCACGCAGGCTCAAAGAAGAGGAAGTGAGGTAAGAGACGGAATACGCTGAGGTGGTGATAGCCAATCACATGGGTTTCGTCCAAAATGGCACCCTATTCCATATTTAGTACACTACTTTTTGACCAGGGCCTATAGGGCTATGGTCAAAAGTAGTGCACTATGTTCAGAATAGGGTGCCATTTGAAGTAGTGAACTATATAGGTAATAATGTGTAATGTCAGATGTGCCCCTGGCACACTCAGTGAACCACATTGAACTGAACAACTGAGTTGACAAGCATTTTCCTTATCCCTTCTGCATACCACAAGACGTGTTAGCCCGCTGAGCTAAAACCAATGAATCAGCTTGGGGTAGGTAACACAAATCCTCAATTCTCAGCAAAGTGGTAGGAGCTAGGGGTGGTTTTCAGACTAGCAATTCAGACTAGTAGTTGTCCTTTAGCCAACTCTTGTCTTCGTTAAAAGTTGCTTCGTCCAGGCACATCAATCAAACCAGCGGTCCAATCAGCAGACTGCCTGTGAGTGTGACGTCGAATCAGAAAGCTGCCAGTGTAAGTGTGATGTGTGACGTCCTGCTTACACAGATGCAGGTGACGGATGCCTGTCAGATTCTGCATTCCCATTGGCCAGTGCCCCTCTCTCCTGGCCTGCGATTGGCTGCTAGTCATAAATGCTGAGTCATGCGGACTTCCTGCCAAACTGTGGGTGGTGAGGGGCTGAGATCAGGAGTGTGTGTGTGTGTGTGAGAGAGAGATGGAGAGAGAGTGTGAGGGGGTGTGCGTAGGAGGCTGAGACCAGAAGATGCTGTCACTGCAGATGCCTTCACCCTGTGTGTGTGTGTGTGTGTGTACTGATGCGTCAGGAGAGAGAGTTGTCCATCAACAGTGTCTTGGTCTGTTCTCAGCCCACCTGACTCCCAGTGTAGCCTAACGTTTAAACCTCTATTCTATTACTGCTCAGATTCCCTTCCAAACGGATGACATTACAGGACTGAGAGACAAGCAAACAACAAGCAATGTAGGGTAGGGGCCATCTAGGGGAGTAGGGGCCATCTAGGGGAGTAGGGGCCATCTAGGGGAGTAGGCTCTATCTAGGGGAGTAGGGGCCATCTAGGGGAGTAGGGGCCATCTAGGGGAGTAGGGGCCATCTAGGGGAGTAGGGGCCATCTAGGGGAGTAGGGGCCATCTAGGGGAGTAGGGGCCATCTAGGGGAGTAGGGGCCATCTAGGGGAGTAGGGGCCATCTAGGGAGTAGGCTCTATCTAGGGGAGTAGGCTCTATCTAGGGGAGTAGGGGCCATCTAGGGGAGTAGGCTCTATCTAGGGGAGTAGGGGCCATCTAGGGGAGTAGGGGCCATCTAGGGGAGTAGGGGCCATCTAGGGGAGTAGGCTCTATCTAGGGGTTGATTTGGAATTCAGCATAAGTCAGGCCTGAGCTTGTCTCGCTGACTGCGTGCTGAGACACAGTCACGTCTGTGAAGATCGGCTAGTTGGCTGGCATGTGAACGAACACACACACATTTAGTTAGAGGAACTGCCAAGTCAGTACTGAGTCACGCTGGCAGCAGCTGCAGTCTGTCCCTTCACACACTTCTCTCTCTCAGGCAGGCAGGCGGGACGCGGGAGGCTACGGCTACAATAATGATACTGGTAGGTAGGTGAAAAACTGCTAGGACCCGCTAGTCTAGCTGGCTAGGCCAGGGGCTGCATCCACACAGCGTCTCAGAATAGGAGTGCTGATATAGGATCACTTTTGCCTTTTAGATCACAATGAATAACGCTTACAATATGCTTCCCAGTTGAAACAGTTTGTGCATATATTATGACTACATTTTGTGTCATTTTGGTTTGTTTTGGTGTTCGGCAGGTTTCTTTCCGGCTGTTTGAGCACACAACATTTTTTCTTCGGTAGCCGAAGTCTACGCCCCTTCGTCGGTGATTGGTCAACAGTACGGATTCTTCAATTAAGTGTTTGTTGTCATTCAACGACAGGCAACTAGTTCTCATGCACATTTTGTTCACTTGAGAAATACTGCTCCAGATAATACTGTATCTTAGTTGGATGTAAAATTGCGCGACCAAAACGTCAAAATGAATGACAGATTTATTGAGTTATCTTAGATGAACTGTGGTTTAAAAGCTGTGTTACAGGATTGATAGGAAATGTAATCATTTCCTTGAAGTGAAACTGGTTTAAACGGGCAATCTGGGGATTCGAAAAACAACAAGCCGTCACCCTGCCACTTGTTTTGGTTAACAGCTGAGGGATGCGGAAGGAGAAATGTAACCACTCTCACATTTTTTTATAAAGAGCTATGGTTGCAAGAGAAATATAGTTTTAATATTGTTTTAATATAGTTTTGAATCTATGGAGTAAAACAAGCTTTACATGATCTGAGACTTGGTAATGGAAACTGGGTTAGATGTTCTGCAGCTGAGGACAGTTCTAGTTGGTAACATGCAGTCTGTGCTGTCACTCTGACACACACCTGCTGGTCTAATTGGAATGTGGGTTGCCGTGGTGCCTGAGTGAGTCTGTGAATAATGGATGAACAATGCTCGGGGAGCAGTGTGGTACTCAGTACATACACAGTGCTCAGGACACAGCAGTAGACTGACCTAACCACTGGGATCTAATGGTTAAGGTGAGAGGCTTCCACCTTTCCTTCCTCTCCACCTCTCTTTCATCTACACCTCTCCTTCCTGTCCACCTCTCCTTCCTGTCCACCTCTCTTTCCTGTCCACCTCTCTTTCCTGTCCACCTCTCTTTCCTGTCCACCTCTCTTTCCTGTCCACCTCTCTTTCCTGTCCACCTCTCTTTCCTGTCCACCTCTCTTTCCTGTCCACCTCTCCTTCCTGTCCACCTCTCCTTCCTGTCCACCTCTCTTTCCTGTCCACCTCTTCCTGTCCCTCTCTTTCCTGTCCACCTCTCCTTCCTGTCCACCTCTCTTTCCTGTCCACCTCTCTTTCCTGTCCACCTCTCTTTCCTGTCCACCTCTCTTTCCTGTCCACCTCTCTTTCCTGTCCACCTCTCTTTCCTGTCCACCTCTCTTTCCTGTCCACCTCTCTTTCCTGTCCACCTCTCTTTCCTGTCCACCTCTCTTTCCTGTCCATCTCTCTTTCCTGTCCACCTCTTTCCTGTCCACCTCTCTTTCCTGTCCACCACTCGTTCCTGTCCACCTCTCTTTCCTGTCCATCTCTCTTTCCTGTCCACCTCTCTTTCCTGTCCACCTCTCTTTCCTGTCCACCTCTCTTTCCTGTCCATCTCTCTTTCCTGTCCACCTCTCTTTCCTGTCCACCTCTCTTTCCTGTCCACCTCTCTTTCCTGTCCACCTCTCTTTCCTGTCCACCTCTCTTTCCTGTCCACCTCTCTTTCCTGTCCACCTCTCTTTCCTGTCCACCTCTCTTTCCTGTCCACCTCTCTTTCCTGTCCACCTCTCTTTCCTGTCCACCTCTCTTTCCTGTCCACCTCTCTTTCCTGTCCACCTCTCTTTCCTGTCCACCTCTCTTTCCTGTCCACCTCTCTTTCCTGTCCACCTCTCTTTCCTGTCCACCTCTCTTTCCTGTCCACCTCTTTTTCATAGAAATGTCGGTGTTGGTTATTTTGGGTTTATGGTCCAAGCTACTGTAGACTATTGAGATGAAACCCTATTAGGCCACATAGGAGGACACATCCCTCTGCAGACTGATCTATCAGCTAATTATAGACCTGCCAGGAAAGAGAGAGAAAAGGGGAGGGGGGGGGGTGTATGAGGGCAGCAAGGACTAAAGGAAGAAGGAGAGGAAAGAAAGCAAGGAAGAAAAAAGGAAGTAAGTTTGGCAGAAAGAAGGGAGAGAAGATGGAAGGTGCTAAGAAGTGGTGAAGAGAAGACATAATGGGTGAAGGAAGGGGCTAAGGAGTAGTGAAGAGAAGACATAATGGGTGAAGGAAGGGGCTAAGGAGTGGTGAAGAGAATACATAACGGGTGAAGGAAGGGGCTAAGGAGTAGTGAAGAGAATACATAACGGTTGAAGGAAGGGGCTAAGGAGTGGTGAAGAGAAGACATAACGGGTGAAGGAAGGGGCTAAGGAGTAGTGAAGGGAAGACATAACGGGTGAAGGAAGGGGCTAAGGAGTGGTGAAGAGAAGACATAATGGGTGAAGGAAGGGGCTAAGGAGTAGTGAAGAGAATACATAACGGGTGAAGGAAGGGGCTAAGGAGTGGTGAAGGGAAGACATAACGGGTGAAGGAAGGGGCTAAGGAGTGGTGAAGAGAAGACATAACGGGTGAAGGAAGGGGCTAAGGAGTAGTGAAGAGAAGACATAATGGTTGAAGGAAGGGGCTAAGGAGTAGTGAAGAGAAGACATAACGGGTGAAGGAAGGGGCTAAGGAGTGGTGAAGAGAAGACATAACGGGTGAAGGAAGGGGCTAAGGAGTGGTGAAGAGAAGACATAACGGGTGAAGGAAGGGGCTAAGGAGTGGTGAAGAGAAGACATAACGGGTGAAGGAAGGGGCTAAGGAGTGGTGAAGAGAAGACATAACGGGTGAAGGAAGGGGCTAAGGAGTGATGGATAAGAAGGGAGAGAGGGAGTGTGGCAGTGATTAGGCTAACGCGTATTCATCCCAGCCCTCACACCTCTAATAGGAATGTAACAACTCCATGGGAGGGTTGACACACTGAGGCCGGCGCACCATGTGACTTCTCATTCTCTGTCTACCTCTATACAATTAAAATATTATAGGACCTTGTTTACAGATAACTCAAAAACCCCATGATCAGCAAATACTGGATATTATAAACTGGGTGGTTAGAGCCCTGAATTCTGATTGGCTGACAGCCGTGGTATATCAGACCATATACCATGGGTATGACAAAACATTTATTTTTACTGCTCTAATTACGTTGGTAACCAGTTATAAATAGCAATAACGCACCTCGGGGGTTTGTGGTATATGGCCAATATACCTCGGCTAAGGGCTGTATCCAGGCACTCCGCGCTGTCGCGCTTATGAACAGTCCTTAGCCGTGATATATTGGCCATATACCACACCTCCTCGTGCCTTGTTGCTTAATTAACTCAGTGGGTTATCATCCTCTGTACCTGTCACAGGCGGCTGGTGGCCCCGTCATTGGTGAGGACAGGCTCATAGTAATGGCTGGAACGGAATAAATGGAACGCTATCAAACATGTTTCATACCATTCTATTCACTCCATTCTATCATTTATTATGAGCCATCCTCCCCTCAACAGCCTCCTGTGATACCAGAGCCATATCTATATAGCTATGGCTCAGCTGTACGGTACTACAGTATATCTGCCAGCCAAGGACCTGTGTGTTTAGTAGCAGTATAGTTATCAGTGTGGTTCTGGCACCAGGTCTATGTTTACTCTGGCGTCTGTGAGGAAACAGAGGAGCGTGCCTCTTGTTGGAGCAAACACACTGTAGGACTAGGGTTTGAGTCTGAGCCACACACACACACACACACACACACACACACGATTGTGGTCTGAGATGGCTTTAGTTAGCAAACACCCTGTTTATAGGGTGTCTATATGCAAATAGAGTGAATTCACTGGATGTTATGTTTGTGTGTGTTGATGATATGTGTGTGTTATTTATTTCAAGTTTTATTAGTCATATGTACAGGATACACATAGTATACACCGTCCAATATATCTGTGTGGGTGTGTGTGTGGATGAGTGTATATCTGTGTGGGTGGGTGTGTGTGTGGATGAGTGTATATCTGTGTGGGGGTGAGTGTGCTAAGGTGCGGAAAGTCTGTACATGTGGTCAGTCCAGTTCAAGTGTGTGTTGATATGTGTGTGTTGATATGTGTGTGCGCTAATGTGTGTGTTCTGTTTGTTCACAGGGACAGTGAAGAGGAATACACACTTCCTGTTTCATCATACCAGGAGATCTAAAGGACACACTTGTTTACCTGAAGCCCTGACAACCATCCATCCATCCATCCATCCATCCCCATCCTTCCTTTCCCGTTGTTCTTGTATCTCTCTCTACCAAACCATGACACTGGACGTCATGTCTAAGTGAGGTGTCATCCTTTGCCTTTTTAATATTTATCATAGGTTTTATTATTAGGATTATTACTGTTCAACTGCTGTCAGTCATGTGAACAGCAGGTAGTCTGTTACCTCAACACTCATCCACTCACTACAAGTCTACATGATGCTGCTGTACAGAATAACCCTCAGCTGGGTCTTTACCACACACACACACACACACACACACACACACACACACACACACACACACACACACACACACACACACACATTGACACTCACACATACACTCACACTCATAGGAAACACACACAGGAAACACACAGGTGTGTGTTTGGGGGATTAGATCGATACTCGCTTTTACCCCAACTCTGATTATCCAATCCCTACTAGAATAGCATCAGTCCAGTAGATGGATGGATAGCTAGATGGAGAAGCCTCCAGTATTACCTCCTCCTCTCTTCCTCCTCCTCTCTTCCTCCTCTTCCTCCACCTCCTACTCCTACTAGGCTGCATCCATAATGGCACCCTATTTATTCCCCATATTGTCTGCATCCCAAATGGCTCACTATGTAGTGCACTACTTTTGACCAGGGCCCATAGGGTTTTGGTCAAGAGTAGTGCACTACATAGAGAATAGGGTGCCATTTTGGACGTATCCCTTGACTGAATTCTCACCAGAAGCTATGGATGGGCGGGGTGGTGAAGCCTTTTAACTGTTTTGTTTACCTGTTTAGAAGCATTCATTGGTAACATAAAGGGAAAGCTCTTTTTGAAGTGTGAATGTACTGTTGTTTTTAAAGTGTGTGGAATACTGTGCAAATTAAACCATGGCTGAGTTTTAATGTGCTTTTTTTCTTGATTTTTGAGGATGAATAAATGCAACTTTAAAACAGACTTCTCTTGGTTTCCTAGTTGTTTTTGTTGATGATAAATGTTGTTGTACATTTTGCTGAGTTACCCCTCCTCTAGTCTCGTGTGGCATCCTTCCAAATCTCATCTTGTTGACTGGACTATGATGTGAGAAGCCCGGGCCTCTGAGGCTACCCTCCCCTCTGATAGTTGATTGTTTCAAGAAAGAAGAGTTGAAAATGTTGAACAGCTTCATGTGTTTCTATAGGATCAGAGAAGGGGCTCATCTGGAATGTGACTCAATATTCAAAGTTATGCCTTTGTTCTTTAAATCTTGTTGCAGCATCAGCTCTCTCTCGATCAATAACAATATTGGCTCAGAATCCTGATTCTTAATGTCAGGTAGCAACATGAGGAACTACATTGTCTCACACAAGTTGTTGTCCCAAATGGCACCCTATTCCATGTAAAGGCCCATAGGGCTCTGGTCAAAAGTAGTGCACTATATAGGGAATAGGGTGCCATTTGGGATGCATTCTTTGATATTCTCTTTACCAGAGTCAACTAAACAGATAAAGATAAAGAAAGGCAATGTTTTAATTGCTTTAACATTTTTGGAAAAAACATCACAAATATTTACATTAAAAAATACTTCATTTTGTGTCTCTAGAGCGGTTGTATACATGTTGAATATACTGAGACGTACAGAAGGTGGGGACAGATCCCCACCTTCCCACAATCCTAACCTTTACCATTAGTGGGGAAAACGCACAACTGATCCAAGATCAGCATCTAGGGGCAACTTCCCACTACTACCCATTTTGCAGAATGCAGATAGAGGGAAAGGACACAGACAGGGCCCCAAAGGAATGACCCCAGAACAAAGAACAGAGGAGAGGCTGGACATACAGGGCACTGAAATGATACTGGACACAGCTGTTTTTGGTTGAGTTAAAAGCCTTAATACAATAGATTTTACATTGATGCTGGAGAGGGAAAAAATATATATAATATGCTAGGACAGATTACACAGAATGAATACATTTAGATATGTGTACTTGTTGCAAAAGTCTATTGCAAAGACATACAGTACTTATGACCTGTAATCCATGAGAAAGCTAGAGTTGGAACTCTACTACCAGACATATTTGTGTCCCAAATGGCACCCTATTTCCTATATAGTGCACTATTTTTTAACAGAGCCATATGGGGCCTAGTCAAAAATAGTGCGCTAAATAGGGAATAGTATGCCATTTGGGACACAATCATCCCACTGGGAACAGACGTCAATTCAACATATATTCCACATTGGTTCAACGTAATTTCATTGAAATGACGTGGAAACAACGTTGATTCAACCAGTGTGTGTCCAGTGGGATGGTTTAACACTTATTCCCCCTCAGTATGTCAACATTTCACTCCTCAAGGTACATTAGAGCAGTCAGTTGATTTGACAGAATAACTGTTGTGTTTCCCCTTCCTAATCGAGTCAGTTTGACGTTGATATCCCATCATCAGTGCCACTCAGTGACATCGGACTATTGCTGATTGTTTTCTAGCCTGCTGAACTGAGTGCTGTATAGTTTAATATATACTTTCCGTGATAATATTACCATTATTCCATTCCAGCTTTCTGGAAATGTCAAATACAATATGTTTTTGCCTAAATTGTTTATTTTAAATACATACAGATCATACATTTCGTCTCATAGGGGCCGAATCCTAACTTGAGATCCACTCAATTTACTCACACTCCAATTGACATCAAGGCAATAATTCACACCAAAATCAGAGGCAGTTACTTTCAGGGATCATCATCTCAAGCCAGGAGTTTTTCCAAATGATGTTACCTGAACAGGAAAAACTATAGGCCCTATTCATAGGTTTATCAATCGTCATACATTTCCAGTAGGTTTTTTGAAGGTTGGTCGTAGGTTTTTTAAGGTTGGTCGTAGGTTATTTAAAGGTTAGTTGTTAGTTATTTTAAGGTTGGTTGAAGGTTACAGGCTGCCGTAGATCCTCTTGATGGTCTCTCCCTCGCCCTTCTCAATGATGCCCTTGTCGATGTAGGAGTCCACTTGCTGGTCCATGAAGTCCCTCAGTTTGGACAGGTCGTAATCTGGAATACAATACACAAGGATAGACAGATTATAATCTAATCTGGAATAATGTGAACAAGGATTGTGTAAACCCAACCCTGAAACTAAACAAAAAATAATTTGCATGTCATATCATAGGAAAAGACACAGCATTCACACAGATTTGTCTGAAGTGGGCAGTTCGGATTTGTCACCTTAAGCCCAAACATATCGTACTTTAACTAAAACAATGATTTATTGACTTAAACTGTTGTGCAACATCATGAGTAAGCTCTGGCCATCGTCTTTCAGCTCAGAAAAGTGGATTTCTACTGGTGTGGGTGTTTAAGAAGCAGCACATGAGAGCCAGGAG